>NW_027314508.1:0-14310 GCF_040954645.1 Diabrotica undecimpunctata | reverse complement strand
ACGCGCTATCTCAGAGTATACGTTCTACTCTTGATATACACAACATAATATAACACAACATAAATAAAACTGTTGTATGTATGACTATACTTTTTTTTGTATTTGTTCTATAAAAATATTACACAAAATTAGTTTTGTGGGAGAGACGAAAAAGACAAAATACCGAAATAAGTTAAAATGACAAAATATTAGAATAATACGTTTTATCTAATTCTTATCTTGTATTTTGTATTTCCAAAGTGGAAGTTGAAACGTCAAGAAACGTACTTTAACCTTTAATTGTGGCTTATTGGTACGACAGTACACAGTACGACTGTACGACAGACAGTACACAGCTTTATTTTTCAAGAATGAAATGCCCACTTTAAGTAAAATTTTAAATGAAAGTAACAACCGCCTACATCTTCCAAAATATGTGTCGTTCATTATTATATAAATTCTTGAATCAAATCAATTTTAAGTAAGTAAATATGGGTTAGCCACAATTATATAGTAAAATTATCTAAAAAATTTTAGAGGTTTTATTTTTATAATCGGGTATATTATTGTTACTACTAAATAAATTTTGTAGTTAAAATTTATGAGCTATATGAGAAATGATTGTAAGTGCACCTTTCTTGTTTGAGCAAAATATTTTTCCTATTTTTAGACATAAGTACAACAGTCTTTGTGTGACATGTTTTTGTAAACATACCAATGTACAAATATTTTCATTTTAAGTATCATGTACTTACATTTCACTGTTTCACTTAAGATATTATACTTGGTATGTTTAATGATGAGTATACTAAGTAATGATTTCATAAAGTAAGTTATTAAACAAAAATTTTAAGTTTTTAATTGTATACTCTACTGCAATGTTGCCAAGTATTTTGGTTCAACAGATATAAGAACATGGAAAGGGAAGAAAAGGAAAAAAACAGGACTATCTTTTTTTTTACATATAAGCAGATTCATTGCAGCAAATATTGCATAGCATAACTGTAGATTATTTATCTTACTGTTTATAGGATTTATTATCTATATTATGAATGTCTTGCCATAGTTATTTTTTAGGTGAAATTATTCAAAAAATGATTTATACATTAGACTGCTGACCAAAAACAAAACTTTCTTGCTCAAATATCTGAAATAAATTTAGTTTTTGCCAAAAAACTAAATGAAGAAATTCAAAATGGTGTAGTTGTTCGGGAACCTCGCCAAGGCATAAATGAATAGGATATTTTGGAAGACTAATAAAATTATTAAATTATTGTTTTTACATACATCTCGAATATATATTATGCACTAAAAATTATTATCCTCTAGTATCTAAATCTGTGCTAAATTTTTTATTTAACAAAATCTGAAAAAAATTGAAAATTTCTCATTTTTTTGCTCCTATTTTCGTTTATAATTCGAAAAATATTGATCCTAGAGAAAAAATTATAAGAAGTTAAAAGTTTCGTTATTCAATTTTACACAATATTTCGTTAGCTAGAAATTGATAATTTAATGTTTATTGTTGAAAAAATAGCAATAATTGAAAAAAAAGTACAAAAGAATGAAGTTAATCCTTTAAATGTTTTCGACTTTCTAAACTTGACTTACAAGCTTCATATTCCGCCTATAAAAACTTTCTAATATGTTTAAAACGTGTGCTAAATTTTGTTAAGATCGGTGGGATAGGTTTTGCATAATAATTTTGTAATCCAGCCTACTGGAAAAAAATCGCAAATTTTCAAATTTATAGTAGGCCCTAAATAAGGCTCTTAGATAGTTGCAAATTTTTTTACATATAAAGGAAGGCTCAAACTTTTAAACGCTTTTTGTAAAATTCAAATCGGTTAACTAGGAGAGCCTAGAAATTTTTTTAAAGTTTTAAACATTTTGTAGGCTTATAAACAAATTGAATAACTTTACTAGCTTTAAACATATCAATTTCAAAATTTATTCACTTACAGAACATTAAAAGACGCTTCTTTAAAAAAAAAAGATATATTCGGCTTACTGGTTGCTGAGATATTGAAGGTCAAAGTTGGCATACATTTCCGTGTAACCATAAGTGATAGAGGGCTCGTTTTTAAACAAATACCCTCGTCTCGTCAAGTACTTTTTATATGAAAAGTTTTACGTAATGCGCTTCATGGCAACATCCATAAAAAAGACAAATAAAAAACCGTTTTCGCGTAAAATGTCACTCGGAATGCATGAGAGTTGGTGGTGACGGACATTCACTCGATATAAACACTCGACATATATAAAAAAATGTTTAAAACTTTTCTAGGCTCTTCTAGTGAACCGATTTGAATTTTACAAAAAGCGTTTGAAAGTTTGATCCTTCCTTTATGTGTAAAAAAATTTGCAACTATCTGAGGGCTTTATTTAGGGCCTACTATAAATTTGAAAATTTGCAATTTTTTTCCAGTAGGCTGGGTTGCAAAATTATTATGCAAAACCCATCCGATGTATTAACATATTAAAAGGTTTTTCTAGGCGGAATATGGAGCTTGTAAGTCAAGTTTAGAAAGTCGAAAACATTTAAAGGATTAACTTAATTTTTTTGTACTTTTTTTCCAATTATTGCTATTTTTTCAACAATAAACATTAAATTTTCGATTTCTAGCTAACGAAATATTGTGTAAAATTGAAAACTGAAACTTTTAACTTCTTATAATTTTTTCTCTAGGATCAATATTTTCCGAATTATAAACGAAAATAGCAGCAAAAAAATGAGAAATTTTCAATTGTTTCCAGATTTTGTTAAATAAAAAATTTAGCACAGGGTTTGCGACTGGCGCATATCGTGATTATCGATATTGGGCACATCCTGAAGGGATTACAGTGAAAAAATAGCTTCCTATGGAAAATGTCCAATCCAAAACAGATCCCGTCTAGACCATAAATATAGTTTATAATGTTTATAAATTTATAAACGTATGTTATTTATATCTAATTATCATAAGAAAAACTGCAACTATCTTTTAAACTTAGTGTATACTTGTTGGGAAGCATTTTCATTTTGTTTTCAACACAATAAACGAACTTTAGTAAATTAATGATATGTTTTAGTTACTCGCATCATTGTCATAGCCTGTAGACTTTGCTTTTGGTATTCGTACTTTTATGCTGTATTGATACAGTTGGTTTTGTTCTTCCTGATTGTAGATCATAAAGATATTGATACATAAGTTAAACAAATCTATTTAATGAGGTAATTGATTAGCATGCATGAGAAGTAGGACCACACCTATATTTAAACCATAATTAATTCTGTGATGGGAAACATGAAAAAGTGAATTCTAAAGCAGTGAATTGGAAGGAATATGTAAAACAAATTGGCTAAAGCAATTCAGGAGATTAAGCGGATTATAAAGCTTAAAAGTAGTGATCAAGTCAAAGTTAACTCTTCTGGTAAGATAAAATCTAGATTCAAGAAATTGATCACACTAGAATAAGAATATGGTCTACGCAGTTTAAAGAAACAGTATTTTAGAAATCTTTGAACCCTGTCTTACTTTTTGATATATGCTTGAGTAAATGAAAAACAAAACAGAGTTGAATTTTCAACTTGAGATCAGATATAAGTGTAAGTTTTAGAGATGCAATCCTACAAAAACCTCTGTTATGTATTTTAATCAAACCAAGCCATTTCATAGCTGTGTTGCATATAAGATCTATTTGCAAATTAAAAGAAAAAAATTCTTGAAAAACCATACTTAGATCATTATCTTTTTTGAAGTTATACTTCTATACGCGCGCTCCACGTTGAAAATTTGTATGGGAGTGAATCTGTGAAATCATTACATATGTAAGATAATGAGTAAGAGAGAGACAGAAGATATATTTTCTCTCTCTTCCTCTCTCGAATATAAAAATGTTCCTTTTGTATATATATTTTATATTATATATATTATATATATACATATAATATTATATATATAATAAAATATTTATTAATATTATTATTTATGTGATATGTTTTGTATTATTTATTAAATGTTCATAATTATATTAGTCTTTTGTATTTCAAAATAATAATCTCAATAAATCACTGTATGACCCAGAACTGTCAATTTTGAAATACGTTTGTGTCATGTCCTCGGTAGTATAGTAGTCACTATCCCCGCCTGTCACGCGGGAGACCGGGGTTCGATTCCCAGTCGGGGAGGACTTTTTTATTAATATTATTACATGGTAAATTAAAAATATGCGTAAGTAGAAAAGTTATGTATATTATTATCATTTTTAAATACTTATGAATATTACATTTTAATTTGTATTTTATTATTATATTGAATTATGTTGCAGTGTATTGTATTGTATTTTTATATTAATAACAAAATAAACAATGAATTTTACTCCAGAGTATGTGTAAAAAAAAATTGCATTGAACTCCTTTCATACATATATGAAAATAAAAATATACATTTTCATCAAAATATTGATTCAATCCTTCATTTACTATACTCCTATTACAGGTTAAATGTTGTTTATTAATTGTTAGTAAGTTATTATTAATTCTGTTTCTCTTTCTGCTATGTCTTACCTATAGCATTACATATGTAATGATTGTGCAGATTGACTCCCAAATAAATTTGTAACGGCGAATGCGCGCATAGAAGTGTAACTTCTACCGGCAGTCCCACTGGACTGCCACACCCGTTTTTTTTTTGTTGTTAACGAACGTGCTCAAAGATATTTTAAATTTTAACATGCATTTTATTGGATGTACATATACATCAGCAATAATGTTATTGTAATGTTTAATTTTATTTATGTGTGTAATCTTTTAATTTCTTTACTCCTGATGAAGCTATTAAATAAATGGCGAAATATTGAGCTTTAGAAAAAACAAAGATTTTTATTTAATATAGATCACATACCTGATATTTCCAACATACTTATAAATTGTTTTTTGGTCGAAATAATCAGGTTAAATTATATATATATATATATATATATATATATATATATATATATATATATATATATATATATATATATAACGATATAAAGACGATTTTCTTCCACAATGTGATAAATAAACTCTAAAAATTCTTCAACTTCTTCATAACAGTCACTTGCAACTATTGTTATTAGAAAAACAAAAGAATATTGTATTGGAAGTGAATTGGAAAAAATTATTATTCAAATATAAACAAACAAAGTTAGGTTAGAATCGACGTTTGAGGTTGTGCGATACTGATTTCTGGATTAATGCAAAGCCGAGATAATCAACCAATAAAGATGTATTTGGTGTCTTTTCTAGTAACTTTCTTGGATGTGAATCTGTCTTTTTAGTTTACTCCACCTAGTTAAAAAACAAACCATTAGTATGACATAAAAATATTACTATCTTGTATAAAGGAGAGAAATATACCAATAATATTTAAAATAACTGCGTCTCGTGAAATTTACTTTTCGAGGCAGAAACACCACTTCGGATAAGAATAACCGCTCTCAGCATCCATCATCATTACTGCATAGAAACTAACGTAAATCGAAGACATCTGCGGGCAAAAAAATAAGTGGTGATTTAATGAATGGTCACGGCATCCACGATACATCAAGGAAAATCTCTAGCGCGTCGTATTGAGAAGAAACATGTATTCAGTTTTGTGATTAGTTCGACAAAAAACTTCCTTTGGTATCGCTCTTCGGAATAAAACATCGATTTTCAAAGTATTATTCGCGCTGTACTACATTCAAAGGAAACAACCGACGAATATAAAGTATATATTTTTTAATTTTTTTTTTGTGAGAGCTTAACAAAAACAACTAGTTATGAAGATTGTGTACACCTGAAAAACAATCATAGAAATAGTTACAACAACGGCTTGAATGCTTTCGATATTAAATGAGTATCGAAATAGTAAAAAATATATGTATAACTTGGCCACTAAATAAAGCGCATCTGCGTAAATTTTCTTTTTATTTAAATTTACGTGCATGTGACATCTATGCTCATTAGCACGAGTTACGATTTACATGGTAATATCATATAAATTATAAAATAATGTAGTTGACATTTAACATAAAGAAACAATAATAAAAACTTGTAACATAACATTTATATTTTGTTGAGTAGTTGACTTTTCTCGAGGAATTTGATAACCTTGTTGATTTGGTCTGTCCTGTTTAGAACTTCTGTGAAGTTAGTACTGATATTGAGCTATTGACGTTTTTTTTTTATAAAAAGGCCATTCGATAAGTATATGCCTGATTTGGAGAGTCGTATTGCAGTGCTGACATTTTGGAGGAGACCCGTGTCGTCAAAATAGCATTGCTAAGCTTTGTGCCCCCCAATTTTTAAAAAACTGGCAGGACCCTGGTCTACCTGGCCTTTTGGCTATACAACCGTTAACGAATCCAGTGCCCCTACGAGTCCGACACCAAAATGAAGGTGCCACGCCACGTACTCCAGGCACGTTTCGTGGGGCTCCAAATTCCCCGTAGTACCTGTGTTGCGATTACCTCACCTACCCGTTATCCCCTCCCACAGGCGGATACCAACACCACGCTTGACGCAAGGCCAAGGGAGGTCTTGGAGGTTGTCTGCTATTATGATAGTATCGTCTGTATGTCTATTGTTGTTAATTGGCGTTCCAGTGATCTTTATGCCTGCTGTTTCTCCCTCAAGAGCTATTTACATAATTTCTTCAGAGTATGCATTGAATAGTAGTGGTAACAATACACAACTCTCTCGCACTCCTGTTTTAATTTCTAACTCTTCTGATGTGTGTTCATTAAAACGTATGTGTGCCTGTTGTTTATAATATAGATTTGTTATAATTTGAAGATCATTGTATTGTAATTGTTTTGCTTTGAGGTCGTCCATTAGCTCTTTGTGGCTGAGTTTATCAAAAGAATGTTGCAATCTACGAAACAGACGTACATATCTTGGTTCACATCCAAGCATCTTTGGATTACTACGTTGAATGCAAAAAGAGCTTTACAGGTACCTACGCCTCTATGGAATCCAAATTGGGTTTCTTCAACATCCATATCAAGTATTTGGTAAATGCGTTTATGGATGATCTTAAAAACATTTTAAGTGTGTGAGACGTCGGGCTTATGGTGCGGTGGTCGGTGGACTCTCTAGCATTTTTCTTTTTTGGTAGACAAATAAATAATGTTGAGGTCAACCATTCATTGGGTATGTCACCCGACTGATAAATTTCATTAACGAGCTTTAAGATCACATCTATGTACTCATTTTCTATTATTTTTCTCTTTCTGGTGTTCTTTAGTGCTTACAATATTTTTTCCTTTATAATTTCTGTACTTGTTTCTCTGTCTTCGAAAGATATGTCTTGTAGGTTTCGTCTTTCGTTGTCGAAGAGCTCTTCCATATATTCTTTTCATTTTTTTATCTTTTCGTCAGTCGTTATCATAGTATTTCCATTTTTATTTAAAAGAGTTTTGTTGTGGTTTCTTTTTTACAGCCCTGCTATTTCTTTAACCTTTTTATGTATGTAGGTTAAATAGGTCGTATTTGTTCTGAAGATCTTCTATCTCTTTACATTTTTCCTTATAGTAAGTTTGTTTTGTCTCTCTTATCATTTTTCTGATTTCATTGTTAATGATTTTTTAATTGTGACTGTCTTTGTTCTTGTCTTGTCTTCTTTGGTCCATTCTGCCGAGTATTTCGTCGGTCATCCAGTTGTCTCTCTTTCTTATCGGTTCTTTTTAATATCTCTTTGCATGGAACGAGGAGGCAGTTTTTTAATATTTTCCATTGTTGGTTTATCTCGTAGGTGTTAGAATCTAGTTTATCAAAGTTTGCGTATATTTTCTGTTGGAGTTTGTTTTTTTAAATATCAGCTAATTTCAGTTTTCTAACATCCAATTTTGGAGTTCATTAGAGTTTTCTAATACGTTTAAGCTTAAGCGTAACATTAGCGATTAGTGGGTTAGGGTCTGGTGTGATATCTGCTCTTGGATATGTTTTAACTGATTTTATGGTGTCATGATATCTCTCTTTAATCCTTATGTAATCGATTTGGTTTCTTAATACTTTTTCTGGTTTATCTGCTGGTGAGCGCTATGCATATAACCGTCTCATAGGTAATTTAAAGAACGTGTTTGTAATTATTAGACTTTGTTCTCGGCAAAATTGTATTAGACGATCTCCTCTATCGTTACGTTTCCCTAGTCCTTGATCTCCCATTATTGTTCCAGCTCTTTCCTTGCCGACTTTTGCATTGAAATCGCCCATAACTACCGTGATTTCCCTATTCTTTGTCATTTTCAGTGCATCTTCAATTTGTGGGTAGAATGTTACTTTCTACTTCATCTTCTGTTGCATCCTACGTTGGCGCATATCCTTGGATCAAATTTAGTTTTGTGTGCGATGTCCTTATTTGCAGTATGATCACTCTTTCTGAGATTGGGACTAAACCCTCTATTGACTTGTTGATCTCTGTATCGACAATAATTGCTACTCCACGTCTACGCTGGCTGTCAATGTTTTCCGAGTAATATAATGTACCGGTTTCTGTCGAAAGGTATCCTGAGTTAGGCCACCATGTTTCGCTTACACCTAATATATTTATATTCATTCTTCTCATTTCTTGAAGGATGTTATGCATTTTTTCCAGTTGATACATGCTTTTGATGTTCCACTTACCTATTTTTGTTTTTGATAATTTTTATTTATCTTGTTTCGATGTTTGACAAGGGTTTCGCCGGTTAACGACCTGGGAGTCCTTGTCTGTTCTTCCCCTGCTGGATATTGGACTCCTATTCCCATGATCAGTTTCTTTTAACGTCCTGAAATAAGTACATATATTTAACTCATAATAACTAGAGCGGATAAAAAGGCCGCAGATGCAACAAAAAGAAAGACAGAGTTCGTCGAAGACTAGAGCAAAAAGGTTCTATGTGGGTAGCAAAAACAATATGTTTTTTTTTTAAACGCGTTTTTCGCGAAATAATTTTTTTAAGTCGGTGTTCACTGTATCTCAAAAACTACTTGACTCATAATTCTCAAATTTTGCACACTTTTTTATGGATAAATTTTGTTTTTAAAATGTTAATTTTACATCAAATTAGTCAAATTTTAACAAAAAAAATTCGAAAATTAAATGAATTGGTCTTTTTTACTTATAAAATTTGATGTATTCTTCTATTACTAGAATCCTTAACAAGTTGTATTAACCACTGCTTGTGGAATAACAATAGGCAATAAGTATTCAAGACATCACCAAATATTCGTGCAATATTGTCTGGTGGCACTAACACTAATTAGAATCGATTTCAACAATGTTCTACATATTGTAAGACACGATATGCATTACATGCCAATGGGTTAGGTGTGTGGACATCTTTGAGATATAAATACCCATCAATTTTTATTTTCTGACACAGTCCACTCGACTAGCAATTACCTAAGACAACTAAGTAAAATGGCTTCACAAAAAATGGTAAGTTTTTGGTTTTTGGATTTTACTTTTGAGTTTTGTTTTGAGTTTTAAGATTTTTGTGTTAGTTTTATTTTGAATACGTAGAAATAGTTCAAATTAATTAAAGATCACTAGTCATCATCACTGACTCGACACCTCTTTTTGGGTCTTGGCATGTTCCAGCATTCTTCTAAATTCTGATATGTTTTGTGTTTTCTTCTACATTTTCCATTTTTAAGGTTGTTGTAACATTTTCTATTTGTTGCATGTATCTCAGCTTCGGTTTTTCTCTTATTCTTTTTCCTATTGACACTTGTTTGCTATTTTTTTTGGTATTTCGCTTTCTTACATTTTTTCCACATGTTCCGTCTAATGCAGCGGTTATATTTTAATAAATTTTTTGATATCTGGATTCTGGTATATTTTCTATACCTAAAAGTTGTATTTTCTTCGACAAACTCCATTTTCTTTTATATATTTGTACATGTGTCGCAATATTTTCTCTCAAAAACGCTTCTAATATTTCTTCAATTTCAGAGTGTCCAGGTTTTTAAACAATATGTGAGAACCAGTCTTATTAAGGTTTTATATAAATGGTCTCTTGTTTTTCTTGCGAGGTTAACTTATTTCTTCATTTTACGTTTTGCAATTTAATACCGATCATAGATCATAGATCATAGATAGATTAAAATTTAAAGTTGTACTATCTTCTTAGTAGTAGTAATTTTATGTTTAAAAATTCCAAATACACTATATTTTATCCTACAAAGCTCCAAACTTCTTTCTATCATAAAGAAATTTTACAATTTTCACAGACTCCACTGCAGAATATCGCGAGGTACTTCATCATATCATCATCAACATTATCAGCGTATTCTACCTATTATGGTACAGTCTTCCTTACATAGTCGTTCTTTATTTCTGCCCACATATCTAATATTCGCTTCTGTGTGACATGTTGTACTTGGTTGTTTCTTTATGACATAGTCTCATCTTAAGTTTGGACGTCGTCTCGATATCTTGACGCTTCTTAGATACCACATTTTAATTCTAGCGGACCATTGGAACATATATTATCAATTCTTCTCTGGAAATATCATTTTTAAGATTTAACTCTGTAGATTACATCAGTGACCTGAATTTTCTGTCTGATCCATTCTATTTTTTTGCGAACTCTCTTTGGTATGCCTAACATGCATCGTTTCATTGACTTTAGTGACTTTAAGTTTCGCTATTATATTTTTTTAGAGAACACGTTTTGAAGCCATATGTCATGATGGGTAGAATACACTGATTGAATGCTTTTCTATTTAGGTGGAGTGGTATTATGCATTTGAATATAACAGTATTCTTACCAAAAGATGCTCAAGCCAATTTCAGTCTTCTGTTGATTTCTGGGAATAAGGAGCCAGATTTATGTAATAATAATAGTTACAGGTATACATACTCGTCTACTGTCTCAAATGCAGTGTTGTACATCTTGTTAATACATCTTTTACATCCACTAGCCCATTGTGTTTTTGTCAAATTAATTTTTAGGCCAACTTTATTGCTAGCTGCATTTAGATCGCTTAAGTTCTTCAGGTTTATTAGCATTAGCAATCAGAGTGATTTAATCTGCAAATCATAGATGACTGAGATCTTCTCTATCAACGGATAGGCCTTTGTTCTAACAGTTAATTTTGCTGAATATATTTTCTAAAGTGCAGTGAAGAGTTTTGGGATTACTGCGTCTCTATGTCTGACATGTCGTCCTATAGCAGTGGAAAATTCTGAAGTGTTTTTATAAATTTTTACTTCTGCTTTTGCTTTTCTATATATATTTGCTAGGCTCTATGTAGGGTTTGTCAATGGTTTTGTTGGTTAAAGATTTAGTAGCTTATTAGTTGTCGAAGCATGTGTATATGATCAAAAGTAATGATTTTACTTCTTAAGCTAGGTTACTCTGTTGGCTATGCAGCATCCAATACGTTTGTTAATTTGTTGTTAGTGATCTTTGTAAATGTCTTGTATATGATTGGTAGTAGACTTATATGTCTGTAGTTTTTGATAACCTCTTTGCTATCTTTCTTATGAATGAGAATTATGTTTTCTGTGTTCCAGTGGTTTGGTACGAATCTTGATCTTAGGCAGTTCGTTAATATACCAGCTAAGATTTTTGCTCTGATTAGCCTATCATATATGTTCTCAAAGCTAATTAAGCTGCCTAATAGTAAACATTATACCTTTTGTTGTTAAGGTTTTCTAATAGATTTATGATCCAGCAGTTTATATATTATTGGAGACTTTTCTTGTTTTTGTACAATTATGCAAGATACTTCTTATCTATTTATTTGGCATTTGTTTTATTTTAATTTCTCTATTAAATAACCTTTTTAGTCGACTTGTTTTCATTACCTAACACTGATCACCTGATTAAACTGCTTTACTTTTGTAGTGCTAAAGCAACTATCTTCTTTAGTAATTTACGAACCATTGTTACAGTGTCTTAAAGACTTTTTAATCACTGTAACCTGAAAAACTAGGATGTTTTATTTGTAATTTTATTTTCTGGCCTACTCTGAGATAGCGCGTAAACAGTATCTTGAATACTACTAGCAATATTTCTAAAAATTGTATTACGGCTGCCTTCCTTGTAATAGATCAGTTTTTCTTCTTTCTTTTGTCCCAACCACACCCAAACAACTTATTTTATTAACTTAGGGACATACTTTTATTTTATGTCCTTAAAAAATAAAAAATCGCCGGTTAGATAGTCAAGCTGGTCATGCGCCTGGCTCTCATTTGCCTCACTGTCGAATGGTTTTAGTGGATGTGCGTTCAAGCCCTGGCTCGGTGTACAGAAAAATAAAAAAAGGCTAACGCAGCAGTTTAAAATTCTAAAACGAATCTGCGACTCCGACTAGAATATGCTGGTGTCTGATCGGCCCATAGTGGAGCAGTACGGCTGGAGATAATGTGATACTCCTCCATAGATCTCTACCGGAAGTATACACGTACCGGACACATTAACATTGAGATGACGTAGAGAATTTATAAAGCCAGTATAAGACCAATAATGACATATGTCTCAGAAACAGGACCCGATACAGTCACAACGCAAAGCCTACTGGAAACGGCAGAGATGAGAGACTGAGAAGAATTACAGGAAATACTCTGAAAAATCGAAAGAGAAGTGAGAAGTTTAGAAGAAAATGTAATGTACAGTGTATAAATGAATGGACACATAGTAGAAAAAAGAATGGAATAACCATATAAGCAGAATATAGGAGACCTGTGTCGTCAAAATAGTAAGAGATAAGTCACCAATCGGCAGAAAAAGTATAGGACTTCTATAGAGTTATTAATCTGCCAATAAACAAGGAGAATTGCTTGTAAAGATGAAGGAGAAACTTTCTTTTTTTATTAAATCTTTGAGCTATTTTTACTGATTGTCTATTTTGTTTTCAATATAATTATTTTTGATTCTGTTTCCTTCTCAACAAGGCAGTTATTCCGATGACTACGTTGAGAGTAAGCCACTAAAGTAATGTATTTGATGAGGTACTTTTTCGTGTTATTTAATTTTGAAGCAAAGTGAAGAAATGATGTAGGTTAAAGTTTTTAAGTGGGTCACTTTTGGCTTTAGGACATTATTGAAGCTATACGATAATAAAAATGTAGGTCAAATCGTGGTTTGCGTTATATTATAACCGTCAACATTTTTTTTGCAATGTCGTAAATTCATATGATTCAAAAAAATATTTACAAATTATAGTTAACAAATTTTATTGAATAAAGTAGTTGTACAAAATCCAAACAAAAAACAGATATCTATTTGGCCACATTAATCACACCGTTTATATTTCTTTAATTTGTTTTTTCTTTACTTCACACCAATCAGACTGACAAGTACAATAATTCATTGATTAAAAACCATTTTGTGTTATATCAACACAACATCAAACTAATTATTAAAATGAAAATATATTTCAACAGATGGTTTATACAATTTGATTTGTTGTAGAAAACATACTGTAATGCATTGTCGGCTGTATGTCGCTTGTTAGATTGGGTTTTTGAATTATTTTTTATTATTTCTGACCGCTTTTTCAATTTCGAATACATGATTCGAGAGACTGGGAGGCTAATTGGTAATGACTTTGATAATAAGACGATTGTATGTGTGGGACAATGAGAACTAACAAAAAATGAATTGGTAGGTTGAGAGTTTTGACCTTGTGATTGTGTTATTGGATAATTCAATTCGATTTAATTTCAAAACTAGTACCATATATTCAGTGAATCCATTTATTTACGTTATGAATTGACTAATCATAAGAGAAACGTTTACAAAAGATTTATTTTTTTATTATTTATTTACAAATTAGTCTTTTCCCCCTCATAAAAGCTAAAAGTGGCCCTAATGCATATTCAAAGAGATTTTTCTTCTATATTCATCTAGTAGACGCATTTCCACTTTATCTATGTGGTGGTAAAATTACCATTTGATATTAAATATCTTTATATTTACATTTTTATATAACCCAGTCATGGTGTGATGTACTTATTCGTCGCAGTGATTTTGGAATTATAAATATAAAAATAAATCTAAAGTTTAGTTCTAGTTTTAAGCTTTTTAAAGTAAATTATATTTATTTTAGTACAGCAAATAAATAAACGTTTATATTCTTAATTTATTTTTATTGCAGATCGTTGCTCTCTTAGTAGCAATCGCAATCTCAGGCTGTTTGGGAGGCCCTTCAGTTCCCGCAGTCCCAGCAGCCTTAGCTGCTGTACCAGCAGCGTACTCTGTACCATACGCCTCATCTTACACCGCTAGTGTAGTTAACCATGGTATCGCCGCTCCCGTCGCAGCTCCTTTGGTCGCCGCCCCAGCTCCAGTTTTCGCCGCTCCTGCGAGAGTTGACTCTGAGATAGCGCG
>NW_027314507.1:0-14323 GCF_040954645.1 Diabrotica undecimpunctata | reverse complement strand
ACGCGCTATCTCAGAGTAATTGCATCTTAATTTCCATCACCGGCCTTCACAAACTAATTCATAATTCAGTCATTAATACCTTTGTTTTTAGATCAATAGGCCCTTGCAGCAATTATTTAAGGAGATCCAATGCGATCTCTTCCTTTAACGGACCTAATGCAAAACAGTTATCACGAGAATCGTATCAATAGAAGCATCCACAGGAATTAATCTTCCTCTCAACCACAATCGAAGGACTCGGATCCCTATCACACGAAAGCTTTTATTTCTTATATCAAGTTACTGCCAAAATCGACATGACTCCCAAATCAAAGAAAATAAGGATAATATTTACGCCACAACAAAAACTTTCATCTCTTGTCCGATTAATCAAAGACAACATTATAAATGAACAATACGAAATTTATAAAATTTTTTGAGCAATCTGCCCACGATCTTACAGAGGATAGAAAATAGTATCTAGGAACGTTATATTTCCATCCATTTCCGTTCGCAATCCCGATACAATTGCACCTCTAGGCCAACATCATATTCGTACAGGTTAAAACGATAACCGTTTATATAAACCAGGAATTACCAGATAAGCCATAGAGATCGGAAAACATCCGAATTGTCTCAATAAAAAGTTAATTATACCAAGATAAAAATCTCAAAGTTATAATATTAACAGTATTTACCAGGAACTGCGTATTTTCTGAATATTCTTGAAGGCGGGATTCTATTTCTGTTGGACATATTCCACGACCTTTTCCGCACGACATTCCTGTTGGTTGATCTTTTGCGCCTTGAGTTTGTGGACGAGACGTAGACTAGAACAAAATAAATAAAATTAAATTAAAGAATACTGTCATTTTTATATTATAGAGTAATAGTACGGGAATAAAGATGGTATGATTGGGGTTTAGTAGAAGAAATATATTTATTATATAAAAAAAATATATTTATATCAAAACATTTTGAATAGTAATGGGGATATAATAAATCATTTTTTGTCACTCCTCTCTTGATATCAGTTTCTGAACTGGGTTCATTCACTATAACAATTTGTGCTCTTTGATTTCAGTAAAGGTTTGTTATTATTGTTAAGGAACTGTTGTCTACATTTTTTATTTAGAATTTGGACCAAATTGTCATGTCTTACTTTGTTAAATGCTTTTTTAAAATCAACGTAACATACGTGCACATCCACATGTATATCTAAGCATGTTTGAGCTATCATGTTAAAAGCAAATAATGCCTTTCTGGTTCCTAATCCGTTTCTAAACCCAAACTGAGTATCATCTATTCCTTCTTGCTTTTTTTATATATGCAACCATGTATTACCTTCAAGCCAATTTAATGATATTTTTCTACATTCACTGCAGAGAGCAACCAATGTTTGCCATTTTTGCTGTTTTTTTAATGTCATTTAAATTTTTCTTCTACTTATATTTTGAATTGATCTATTCTGTTCACTTTAAAGAACTTATTAATGTATTTTGTTCATTTCTTTAGTGTTTTTTTAGTACTTAACAGAAGTCTAACATTGAGGATTAAAAATATACTCTGCAAATCTTCCCTTGAAAAATCAATTTAACTGCCATTGTAATTTTTTAATATTAATTATAAGAATAAAGATTATCAATTTATTACCCTGTATATACTAGCTTATGCTCCAGAATATCCAGCCATATGCTCCTACGACTACCCACTCGGATGAAAAAATTGAAGATGTTTATGAGGACCTAGGAATAGTGTTACATGCTACACCAACATATTACATAATAATTAGGGGCGATTTAAGGCGAAAAAGAAATAAGCGAGGGCAAAGACTACTTAACTTCTAAAAGATAAACTCTTTTTTCGATAAAAAGCCACAACGTAAATTGACATGGATAAGCTCAAGTGGTAGTGTCAAAAATCATAAATTTTATCATAATGAAAAGAAAATAAAAGATGAAAGACATCGAAGTGCGTAACAATCAATTTTCAATAAAAAGCTACCGCAAATTAATTCGAGTAAAGATGCGATTAAACGGCGAATTGGAAAGAACCGAGATGATCATAAAAACACAAAAGAAAAATGGATTCCCCCAGAAAACAACGACCAAGAGAAAATATGGAATAAGCAAATAATGGCATAATGAATACACTAAAAGAAACGGAAAGGGAGGGCTGCCATACCGTCTTGAAGCATAAAGAAAAACTAAGCCAAAATACCACAAAGCAACTACACAACAATAAAGAAATTAAATAAAGATACCCACCGATTAATTTAAAGAGACATAAGAGAAATCAATACAAAAAGCTCTACGGAGCAGAAGAACTGACGACCTGAAGTAGTAACTGGATGGAAGCAGTACAAGACAGAGACAGATGGAAAGAGCTAAAAGAGAACTATGTCTAGCAGTGGACGCGTACAAAATGATGATGATGATGACATACTAGCTGAAAATTATTTCTATAATATATAGGTTGAATGTATAAATATTATTACCTGTATATATGTATTCCAAAATATTTTTTTCGGCAAAGCTTTTAAAAATTTGTTTCAAAAAGTTTTCTGTTTCCTCTCTTCTATTTATTCCATATGAAAGCGATAATTGAGTGTGTAAAATACCGAAAATTTTGTATGGTTACATCAATTGAAATTTTGAGTTTCAGAACATTTTAGAACAATAATTTGATGAAATGTTTTGACATTTTTTTGAAATGACATTTATTGAGTTTATATTTTAATGTACGTCAATAAGACTTTTGTTCATGTTTTGTTGACCAATCAAAAACCGGTACCTACTATATTTATATATTTATATTACAATTTAGGAGAACATTACAAAAAAACATCAAAATCATTTAGGAGCGTTAATTAGCTCTCGTCCGTAAAATAAATCTGCACGTGGCTTCTGCTTAACACTAAATGAGCTAGAATGAAGAGACGGTCAAACTATCCAAGGATCTCTTGGTCAATATACGACCGCAAACATAAATGCCAAGCATTAAATACTCATCAAAATCCATAATGTTTGCAATCGTCTGCAAACTAGTGATATTACGTAACAATTTTAAGAGTTTAATCACGTCAAAAATCCGATCCATTAAAATATCGACCATCTAGAGCTTTTTCTTTGAATACAATCAGAAAAATTCAAAAATTAGTATATCTAAATAATAAAAATTATGTACTTTTGGAATCACCACCGAATGCCGAAAGATCGAAGGCTGTTAAAAATGTCTTCAGTATCTTTAAATACAATACCTGTATCTAGGTTAAATTTATTATCAAAATACGATATGATTAAAAAAGTTACGAGAAGGGTCTCAATCTAACGAAGAAGAAAAAACAGAACGAGACGAATCACGAAAATAAAACAGTGAAAAGAGTGAAAAAACGAAATCAAATACACAGACACACAATAAATTGTAATAAAACAAAGAGGACTAATCTACATCCAAATAGTATTTTTGTGATTCACGCAACCCCAATGAAATTAAATATTCTGGGAATAAGAGAAATGCGTTGGTCAGGTTAAGAAACAGAAAATGTTGAAGAACATCGCGTTTACTATTTTGGAACAGATAACGGCAAACATGAGTTAGGTGTCGGTATTATATTGATAAAAAAAGAGACAAAATCTGTTGATAACTTCATCCCAATCTCAGCAAGAGTGATGCTCATACAACTAAAAGCAAGACAAATCGACATCAATATAATTCAGAAGTGTATGCACATACAACAGAAAGAACAGAAGAAGAGGTAGAAGAACTATACGATAGCATTAATCATGTCATGAAAAGGTTAAAAAAGCAAGACCCAATAATTGTAATGGGTGACTTCAACGCCAAAGTTGGGGCCAGCAAAACATCATCTGCAATTGGACCATTTAGACTAGGAAACCGGAACGATTGGATTTTGAGGAAGAAAATCAATGAATAATAATGAAAACCTGGTTTAAGCTACACCCAAGGAAACTGTACACCTGAAAATCTCCACAGGATTATATGGGAAAGATACTTCAGGCTTTTGAGCCACGGTTATACAGAAGGATCCTGAAGATACCAGACAAAGTCACCAATGAAGAAGTATTACGGAGGATGAACACAACCACAGATTTGGTCAACATCGTGAAGGGCTGTAAGCTGCAGTACTTGGGACATACAATGAGAAATCAAGGCAGATATGAGCTACTCCAATGCATTTTGCAAGGTAAAATTTAAGGAAAAAGGGCCCCAGGACGAAGAAGAATATCCTGGCTTACTAACCTGGGAGCATAGTATAGAAAGACCTCAACACAGCTATTCCGTATAGCAACCAACAAAGTTATCATAGCCAGAATGATCGCCAACGTTCGGAACGGACCTCTCTGCCCGACGTCAAAGAAACGCGGAAGAAGTCTGTCCCCAACGCCAAAATATTGCACGAACTGATTCTATCTACGCAGAGATAATCTTTGAGAATTTACGGAGTTTGTCACCCATTCAGCTATTTTATAAACAGTTCGTTCTCAATATATAAGCCAGAAGGGGGTTTTATTATTAGTATTGGATGCGAATTCTTTTAAGCAATAACTCTTAATGTAATTACTAATTTTAATATTTGTAATTTAGTGAGTTTTGAGTTAAATAAAGTTAATTAAACCATTTCGTTTTTCATTTAAGCTCTAAACTTACAGAACAACGTAACAGCAGAATACGCTAAAGCGTAAGCTACATTTCGAAGGAATTAAACGATGAAGATGATAATGACGATTGGTCAAAATAAAAATAAACATAACAAACTGTATAGGTACATAAATAGGTACATCTAAGGATTAGCCAATTGAGCCTTATTTATTATTCTCTCCCAATACCAAATAAAGTGTAATCCGCCCAAAATAGTTTCGTGCTGTTTTGATAAACATGTTAGGAATCACTAGCGGACCAACTCGACATCGAGTTTTTTAAATGAAATTTTTATTTTGCGAGAAAAATATACAATATATACAATGACCGGAAGTAAAAATATTTTTATCAATAACTCAAAAACTATAAATGATTATTTCGTGAACTTACATTTTTGAACTCTACGTTGAATTCTCTATTGATTTGACTAATAAAAACGAAACCGGAAGTCGACCTCAAAACCGGAATGCAATTTTTAGTTTATCAAATGTCGACATGGATATCATTTAGCAGTTAATTTTGCATGCTGATCACGAATCCGGTGTCAGATTTGCTCTATCTTGACGTTTTATGCGCGTTTCGGGTCACTTCCGGTGTCGGATCGCAACCGGAAGTACATATTTAGATTCGTCTCGACGAGACCTTTCGATCCATATATACATTGTGGGGTCTAAAACAAAGTAAATTTTAACTTCCGGTCATCTCAAAACCGGAAGTGAATTTTTGTACCAAAAGTATATCTTGACAATCTCATACGTAATACTAATAATATTCCGAAAAAATATTTCAATTATCTAATATGGTTTTTGAGTAAAGTGGTGGACAAGAAAAGGGCTTAGTGTTTTAGTATATAAGATTACGTGTGTTCTAAATAAATAATATCCATAATTATTTATATTATTTACCTAACCTAACATGCTTGTTTGCAACAAACAGTATGCAAAAATGGCTGATACTAACGCATGCGCAGGAAAAGACTATGATGAAGAGGCCTATACCAAATAAAATTTACATACCCTGGGTGATTCAAATTCACCATAATCCATCGGACCTTCCATTGGTGGAAATGGAGATCTTGTCCTTTGTGGAGCTTGTTGCATCATATTTACTTGTTGGACCATCGGAACCGGCGGCATCATTTGCATCGGCATTTGCATCTGCATCTGCATTTGAGGCGTCATCGGCATCTGCATTTGAGGCGTCATCGGCATCTGCTGTGCTCGTTGTGATGCTCGCGGTTGGTGACACTCGCACGTATTTTCCTGTTGCGGTACCATTTGTGGTGCCATCTGAGGCTGCATCATTGAAGACATCATCTGGAAAGGCATTTGCGGCGGCAACTGTTGCTGCCTCATTCCCAGAAGCTCTAGATCTGCTCTTTGATAGTGCTGCGTCATTTCCAAAAGGTCTTGGTCTGTTCCTTGGTCAGTGGTCTCGCAAGTACATATATCTGGTCTTCGAGATGATTTTGCTGAAGATGGTCGTTTTTTGCGGTCAGATTTGGATTTGATCTTGCTACCGTCGCAAATTAGTATTTTGGGCATCTGCTGTTCTGTAGTTCCGCATACTACGACTTTTGGTAAGATGTCTTCTTTGTGGCTAAAAAATGATTTGTTTAAAACAAAAAATCTACTTTCAATATTAGGTCAGGTCTAAAAGATTCCTATATAAGAAAAAGTCCTAGCTTAGAGTTCAATCAACTATTAAAGAACAAACAGTAAGATATTGTTTTATTACTTTTACTATGGTCACATACTGAAAGACAAAAAGATACCCACTCTGAGATAGCGCGTTGTTCGATTCTTGTATCCTTCCCGTTCTCACTTACGAAGCTCAAACCTGGACATTCACAAAAAAGAACATGGACAAGATTCGAAAAACTCAGCGAGCCATGGAACGACAGATGCTTGGTATCTCACTAATAGATCGGCAAACGAACGAAGCAATCCGGAACAAAACAAAAATAAAGGACGCCGTCGAAACAAGCAGCTAAATTAAAATGGAAATGGACTGGACACAACGAACGTCTCGAAGATGGTAGATGAACAAAGAAGTCGGAAACTGGCGACCGTACGATGCGAAGAGACCAAGAGGAAGACCTCAAATGCGCTGGAGCGACGATATCAAAAGAGTCGCAGGACCAATGTGGAAACGCTTAGCACACAACAGGGATGAATGGCGAGAAATGGGAGAGGCCTTTATTCGACAATTCGGATAGAAAAAGGGCTAAAACAAAATGATTTTATTATAGTGATCTTGCCAACGCTATAAATACTATGTAAAAAATGTAGCTCGTAAACCAATAATTGTATAATTAGAAGTGGAAATCTTTTGTTCTTCAAGATTATGTAGAACTATACTACAAACAATTACATTTACCTCAACGACGACTTAAAGAGTCCCACGTTTTCAAACAAATCAGACCGTGCGATCAGCTCCTGGATTCTTTTAGTTCTTTGCTCGAAAATGGTCATCTGTTTCTTCAATTCCATATTCATCTTCTCGAGTTCTTTGGCTTCCTTTTCCGTCATTGTTTCCTTCTTAGATAAGATCGTGACTTGTTCTTTTAATTTGCTTATTATGTTGGCTGTTTGAATTGCCTGTTGTTCTGCATCTTCTAGTTCTTTTAACACGGCGTGGTCTGTTGCTTCGTTGTACTTGATTTCTTGAGGTTTTTGAGCGTCTTTGGCGTCTTCTTCCGTTTCTATAAATGTATGTTAAAAAATATACTAAAGGTAAAAATTACATTCAAATATTGCTTATATGTCTCTCTTATTTGTTGCCGGTTGTTAAGTAGTTCTGAGGTATTAAATTAAGTGAAAAAACAGATATATAAAGTACAACCATAACAATGATAATTTATAAAATGAATGAATTTAAGTAAAAGAGCAACGAAAGAAAATATTAGAATAAATTTAGACAACTTGTTAAAAATGAAAAGGGAAGGAGAAACGAAGTAACAGTAGGATATAATAAAGACACAATAAATGTGGAGTAAAACTCGTTCTTAATTCGATTTCGTCATGTGTGTAGATTTCTATTCCGTCTATTTCTGATTGTTTGAATTCGGAGCGGTCTTCGGTTAGCAATTGTTTATAGTATTCTTGCCGATATATAGTATATTTGACCGATCTTGATTTTCTCTGTCTTATTTCTTTGGAGCGACTTTAAGATGCGCCATGACTCTGAATTTCTTGTTCCTCTTATGTGCTGTTCTATCTCTGTGCATGTTTTTTCCCATCTTTCATTTTTTTCATTTGCTACTTTTCTTTTCACTTCTTTATTTTTTTTCTGTATAGTTCCAAGTCCTCATAGTTTTTTGTGTTCTGGTATTTTATACAGTATGTTATACAGCACATACATGTGCTTTGTAGATTTAAAAAGTGCTTTTGACAAGGTGAAGCGAAATGATATCTTAAATTTATTACAAGCTGAACAAATAGACCATCAGATAATAAAGACAATTATTGAAATTAACAAGAACAACAAGACCAGAGTTATAATGCCAACAGGGGAAACAGAATGCATAGAACTAAAAGGAGGAATCCACCAAGGAGACTCGCTCAGCCCATTGTTATTCAATATGGTGATGAATCAAATCATTCACAAAGTAAGAAAACGACACGAATACAATATGGGAGCGCATAAAATCACGATACTATGCTATGCCGATGATGCAGTACTAATTGCTGATAACGAAGATGACCTACAAAGGCAGCTCCACAGCTTCAATATCACAGCAAACAAACGTAATATGAGAATATCAGTAGAAAAAACTAAATGTATAGTGATCAGTAGAGCCGCGTAGATGCAAACTAGAAATAGACGGCAAAATTGTAGAACGAGTAATGAAATTCAATTACCTGTGAGTAAAAACCACTAGTCACAGGGATATAAGAAAAGAGACTACAAGGCAAGTATCAAAAGCGGCAAGTAGTTGCCTTCGAGAAACCATAATATGGAGAAACTTATATACTTAAACCAGTTCTAGAATTTACTCTATGGAGCATGGCTCACTTATATCTATATTTGTTTTTTTCTTTCTGTAACTTCAATTTAACTTTACCTAACGTAGGAACTGTCTGATTTTCATAAAGGGAATATATTGTTCTTCTTATAAGATCATGTTGAGTAGTGTCCAAATGATGAGACTGAAAATCACTACGTTTTTTTCGTCCTATCAATGGTTCTTTGCTTATAATATCCTTTATCGACGATACTGGCGTTTTTGTAAGTAAACATGTTATTTCATAGCATCTTGTTTGATGAGTCCTCTATTAAATTATCATACACATTTTTCACTTTTCTTTTGCGTCGAAAGACGAATGCTTTGGATTAAATTTAATAGATGTCGAGCAAATATTTTCCCTCGGACGAAACATATTTGTTATGAACAAACATCATTAATATACTATACACACAGTAGCAAGTCCAGATGCTTAACCGATACTACTTATTAGGTTTAATTCCCTCAGCATTAGCCGTACCTGATAAAACTCTGAGCTTCTTCTTCTTATGGTGTCCTATCCAATTAGTGAATGTTGGCGACAATTCTGGCATACTCTTCTCGGTCTTGTGTGCTCTAAAGAGTGCATGGGCATCAAGGTTTGTCCAATCCCTTATGTTTTTAAGCCATGAGTATTTCTTTCTTCTGATGCCCCGTTTTCCTTCTATCTTCCCTTCCATAATAAGTTTTAAGTACTGGTATTTGTAATTTAAAACTGCAGATAAGCAGTTTTTCTTTTTATTATTGGCAGCAATTCTCGTTCTCTGCCATTCGATTAATGCTTCGACCATTTGTTATGTGGTCTCCCAAGAAATTTTAAGTAGTCTTTTAAATACCCAAATTTCGAAGGCCTCAATCGGTTCATCACATTGGCCTTTATGTCCAGGTTTCTACACCATATAGCAGTATGGAGTAATGTAACATTTTACAAAGCGATATCGAAGCGTTAAGTTAAGCTGCTGTTGTTTTAGCAAGGTTCTCATATTAGTAAATGCTGTTCTGGCTTGCTCAATCCTGCTACGTATCTCTATGTCTGGATCTAGAACTTCAGTTATCCAACTACCGAGATATTTGAACTTGGGGACCTTTTGGATGTTCTTATTGTTTACTCATATATTTAATTGCCAACACAGCACATAGTAGCGCTATATCATATTACCTAACCTAACCTAACCTAACGTAACCAATAAACTAAAGGTAAAAAAACTAAATGACTGGTAGACTTACTTTCTATTTCTTCGTCGCCTCCTAAAAAAATATTATTAAGTTAATAATATTTGTAAGAAGAAAAATAAAAATAAGTAATAAAATTCAATTGTTGACTTAACTAGAAGTATATAAACTTTGTAAAATCATTAGAAACAAGTTAATAAATAATAAAGAATAACAAAATCCTCTACATATATAACAACAAAAGAAACTACAGTACAAGTCAGCAGCGCAAGCGCAAGAAATCTTAGAAGCCCCATCCTTTATTGTTGTGTTTTCATGTTTTTTTTTGTTATGCGATAGTTTAGAAGGTTTTAAATCTTGAACTTTAATATTATTTACCCTTTTACTACTTGCTCCCGTAATAATCAACAATTTTGGGATTCTATCAGCCTTCGTACTAACGATATGGCCCTTACATCTTAGGCTATACCATTTAACATCGGTCGTTACTGCCGTTCTTGTTCTATACATTTCTATAACTTCGGTATTGTTCTCGTTCCCCAGTCATCTTTTTCCATTTTCTCTCAATAAGTAGTTTTTGCACTCTGCTAATTAACTTAACCACCATACCTTATTATGGATGAAATTTTATCAATATCGGAGTATAGATCACCATCTCATCGTCAAGTCTACTACTGAACATGGATAATCAATAAAACTGCTCCGTTTGGCTTCGTCTTGAGTTGTTTTAATCTAATGTCCCCCTATCCTTTTATATCGTCGCTACAACGTGACTATAAGATTTATAGACGATTTAATATGCTGATGCTGTTGATTTTGGGCTGACTTATACTGTTTTATAGCTGCTGTTATTATGCCCCTCAGAGTCCCTGGAATTTTAGGCAGCAAATATTTGAACCTTATTTGATATGAGGGGGTACCCAAATCCTTGTGGCATTGGAGCACAATTTAGACAAACTTTTTAATACTAATGAGAGAGCGAAAAGTGGGAGAAAAGATAATGTAACAAAAATATAATTACCTCTAAAGTTTCCAGTATTTTTTGGTTTTCATCTGCAACTTCCGCCAACTCTTTGGAAGCTCTTTCTATCATTGCCTCCACTTCTTTCAATTCGTCATCTTCCTATGAAAAAAAAATAAAAATATATATATATATATATATATATATATATATATATATAGTATATATATATATATATATATATATATATATATATATTATATAAAAAAACTATTAAGATTATTATATTATTGCTTTTCCTTTATGCTGTCGAAGTAATTGCTTCTCTCCTTCTAACTTTTTTTTTTCAGCGCGCCTCCTTCAATGCTGCAAAGATCCTGGACGACTTCTCTCGCGATTATGCTGATTGCATCCCAAGCTGCGTTCGATGAAAGCATTTCTCCTACTATGGTCTCTGGTCAAATTTTCTGTTTGATAACCACTTCTATAGTATTAGGCCGCAAGTTGAAACGAGGAGACATGGAGAACACGTGCTCCTTATCTTCACTGAACCCAGCAAGGACAGGCACTCTGGAGAATCGGCATGTTATATGCTCGGATACAAATATGCTCAAAACAGCCATGTCCTGAGAATATCTGCGTTAGATAGTAGCTGACCTCACCATGTTTGTGATTCAGGTAAACATTCACCTGTGGTATACGACAATCCGTCCACCAGTACGTTGTTGTCTAATCCAACTGTAATTGCCATCGACGCATGCTGTTTTGCCATTTTCTACCTGTGCTACGAATAACGGACCTTACCGAAAAAGAAAGGCTCCTACAAAACAATGCAATGTTGGAAGTCCGATTGACAAAATAACCTTGGATATTACTGGGTCATTTCGAGAAAGTGAAAATGGAGACAAGTACCATTATGTTGGTCGTAATGCATTACTTCACAAAGTGGGTCGAGATCTATGCAATTTCAGGCCAAAAGGCAGGCATTTGTTGCAGATGTGTTTATATCAACCGATTTGGAGTGCCTTGGAGATCATAGTGACCAAGGAAGGAAATTCGAAAGCGATCTATTCCAGGGAATCTGTGAGAGACTAGGTATGAAGAAAACAAGAACTACAGCCTATTACTTACAATCGGATGGGATGGTAGAGCGGATGAATAAGACAGTTAGCAAATATTTGACAAAAATGGTGTTCAATTATCAGCGAGACTAGGACCAATACCCTCCATTCTTTGCAATGATCTTCAGATCCGCTGTTAATGATTAACGGGGCAAACACTAGCAAAAGTGCTATACGGACGCGAGATTCGACTACCTTGTGATCTAGAGTTTGGATGTCGACCTGGAGAAGATGTAGCTAGTGAAGATTACGTAAACGAGTTGCGAAGAATAATGGGACGATATACACGAGCAAGATTCCGAGAGGAAAGCCGATGATAGTACAGCATAACTACTTGGCGTCATTCGAAGGAGACGATGACGGAGATAAAGAAATATAATTATTATCTGACCTTAGGTTAAGGAATTCATAGAGGTACAGGTAAAGCGAGACACTTGGTGTTACCACTAAAAAAAATCAAGCTCTAATCACACGTCCAGATGACTACTCACGGGTCCATACCATCTCGGCCAGTATTAAAGATACACCAGGGTTGGGATCCATCTTTCGCAGGAAGTTTGGTCGAGTTGCTGAACTTCAATGCCAACTGCCAACTCCTGAAAAAGCTTTGAAACTTCAAGATTCATCACGGTACCTTTTCTATCTGATAACAAACTACATTGCCCATGACCAACCTACCTATCAATATGATGGTAAGCATTACTCAATTGAGAGAGCATGTACGGAGTCCAACGTGCAAAAGTTAGCCATGCCAAAGCCAGTGTGCCGTCGATTAGATTAGAGGGTGGTCCAAAATATGAGCGAGGAGATCTTTTGTAGTCTATTGCAATCGCATAGTTACAGGTGCGAAGGAAAAACCGTTATATTATATTATTAGCCGCCAGTTACCGACCTGTAACCTTCCCGAAGATTTTAGCGTCGACAGGTATATCCAAACCCTTCGCCGCTAATGGTGACGGCTTCAAAGCTGGTTCTGATGAATCGAGAAGTGACTATCAAATATAAAATAAACCGGTCCACTTTCTTCTAGCAAAATTGAGTGAACACTAGGTTAACGGAACTTAATATAAATACAAAAATAATTTAGATTTAGGCAGTCGGTATTATAAATTCGTTATTATAAGTCTCAAATAAATTATTGTGTCAAGCCAGTTGTAAATAAATAATATACCTTAAAGTAGTTTCATTTTAGTGTTAGTGATAAGTGTACATAAATTAAATAATAAAGACAATAACTTAGACGTACTTACATCATCAGCAATCCTGCAAATTCTTCACCACCACCACCAGTGTAATCACTTTCATCAAATTCTTCACCTGCATTTTCTGCCTCTCTTATTTTCTCTTCATGTCTGCTCCTTCTCCCTCTCCTTCTTCTTCCCCCTCCTTTTCCCTATCGTCTTCTACCATAACATTCATGGCTGTTTTAAGTAATATATCCAAACGATCGTTGAGTTTATCGATATCTTGTAGGGATGTTTTATCTTTTCGTGCATCCGCAGCGTTGTCGTCTTCTTCTAAGTTTCCTCGACTTTTTCTATGGAAATTAAAAATAAAATAAATATTAAAACAAAAATCAAAGCACTTAGAAAATGGAGGACCATAAATCACCGAAAAGAGATAATATTACAATTGAAACCAACCGCTTCCATGGAGGGTTATACTAGATGAGTTGTATAACCATTTCTACAGTCAAAAATGACTAAAAAAGGTTAAAAAATTACAAGAGAAAAGTTTATTGTACAAGAAAGCAAATAGGAAAGGAAGAGTTTGTTTTTCTCATCAAGCTAAAAAGAATATATCATGGCTAATTACAAAGTTGATACCGGTAACAGTTGCAACATTTATCAAAAAATATTGCCACTGCCACTGGATGGTCGATACTAATGAGGAGAGGAGAAGCTGGAGGATCTTTCAAGGTAGCGTCAACCTCTCATCGTCGTCATCGGGACCTACAAAACCAAATTAAGAAGAAAAAAGAAAGTTAAAGTAGCAAGTCAAACTTGCAGTTACCGGCAAAAAGCAAAACCTGTAAGGAAAATAACAAAGGTCAAAAAAGCGTCAACAACAATGAAGAAATGATAAAGACTAAGAAAGTTGAAAATAAATCAGTACTTACAACTGCGTCGTGATTAAGCGTAGACGTCAAAGTAAAAAACTAATAAAAGCGAGGAAATCACTCTGAGATAGCGCGTCAAATTTAAAAAGTCCTATCAAAGCAAGTTATTGTGTTCCTTGTGTCATGCAAACTCATATAGTATAGTTTTATTTGTTAAGTCAATTAACAGTCTCTACAATACTTACCTAAAGGATGGGTTTGGAAGTCACTATGTTGAGACAAAAAATTATTATCTCCGGTTGAAAAGTCCGGGGTTACGCCACTGTCTGATCCACTTTCCGAATAAACTCTGAGATAGCGCG
>NW_027314506.1:0-14328 GCF_040954645.1 Diabrotica undecimpunctata | reverse complement strand
ACGCGCTATCTCAGAGTAGCTATAAGATGCCGAGGGTCCATATAGCACTGAATATAATAGGAAAATTAGCATACAGCCGGTCGAAGAGTTGGCTAGCGTGGAACGTGCCGGTACAAGACGAGACACACTTGGTCCACTGCCTTAAGTACACATTATTTAATAATTATTCTGATAAATCAAAATAACAAATCATATATTTAATGCTACGGTATGGTCATGCTAAAAATAATTTTCTTTAATTACAGTTTATTACTATGGCGTGCTAAAGAAGTAAAGGGACCGAACAAGTTCATTTTTGTGTAAAAATGGTTATGTCGTTTGGAAATTTAACTATTTAATAATATTTAATTAAAACGAAAGAGTCAATAGTTGTCAATAGTTGTTATTGTAACACTTATAGTAATTAACCAAATTAATTTACTAATTGAAAAATACTGCGTAGCCAATACCTCATTAGAACGTAGTAGGATTTTGTTTCCAAATCAAAAGGAAAAGGAGCTTAAGAAATACGAATTAATTATATAAAGGGTAAGGGGAAAAACAAACGATGTCCATTATATAAGAATTTTAGGTAATCATGTTACTACATATGTTGACAATATCCGGTCTCAAACACGTGCAAAATTGTATGGAAATAACACCACCAGTATCTAAAAACTAGGTATTAGAAAATGCCCATACTGGTTAAAAACAAACGTTGTCCACGCGGTACTGGTAAACAACCAACGTAGTCCAACTAGTTGCCTAACAAAGACGGTTAACCGGGCGTGACAGTCTTCCATGTTTTGTTCTTTTTGCGGCAGTTTATATCGAGATGAGTTCAGTGAAGAGAGATCTGTGTGACGATCCGCTAAAATAACCAAGAAACAAAAGAAAATTGGCCGAACTGCAGATGTAATGAAACGGTTGAGATTACAGTGGCACGAGTTAGGAGATGATTGGAAGTGTAGAAAATTGAAGTGTTTTGAAAACACTACTGCTCAAGAGAGCAAAGCATACTTAACGCATTTAATCAACTGGCATCAATAGATGATCAAAACATTTCTTTAGCTGGCTAAATAGCTGTATTGCATGTTGTTGAAGGTCACGACAAATCGATGAAGAACAATATCATGATGTTACCTATCGCTACAGAGTACGAGTGAACAGGGAAAACATAATAGAAGAAATATATGTCTGCAGTAGTGCCTTTACTGCAATACATGGTATCACTAGATCTAAGTTGGTCAACATTCAAACCTCACTGAAAACTTCCGGAATTGCTCCTGTCTACAAAAGAGAAAAGCATTCTTCGAAACATCGTCAATAAACTTCTGATTTGAGTACCCTGATTTAGCAACATATTACTTTATTTCGGGGCAGGTTGAGTCATTATAGCATTCATGACTCCAAAAAAGTGTATTTATGTGAAGAGTTGGATATTATAGTAGAGAGAGTAGCAACACTAAAATGGAACTGGGCAGGTTACGTGGCTCGAATGACAGACAATAGATGGACAAAGCGGATACTGGAATGGAGACCAAGAGATAATGCCTACCGAAGTAGAGGTCGTCCACCAACACGTTGGACTGACGATCTAAAACGTTGTCATAGGAATTGGATGCAAGAGGCACAAGATCGAAATGGATGGAAAATTATGAGGCAGATCTATGTCCAGCAGTGGATAAGCGAAGATTGAATGATGATGGATATTATGAAAATGTTTCAAATAATTAAAGAAAAGTATCCTGTTGCATGTGTCAAGGTATAACACCTACCGAAATATTTTTAATACCAAGTTTAACATTTCATTTGGATACCCTAGGGCAGATACGTGCAGAAACATGAATTTAATGCAAAAATCAAAATTCTTCATTATGTTAAAGATCCAGTACAGATAAAGCTATATCTATAGAAAATAAATTGCACAAAACTCGTGCCCAAGTTTTCTATGATAGAAAACGAGTTGTCCGAATATAAGGTAGGAGAAATTTGGAATATGAATTAATCGTCATGGATTACCAGGAAAACATTTCGCTACCCAACATCAGCACTAACGATGTTTATTGTAGGAGATAACTTCCATGTTTCAGTTCAACATTCACATACTGTCTTCAGAGAAATCCTGTTTTTTACATATCTCAAATATGTGTCAAGGAAATGATCCGACGAGGTATCATCGTTCCTGTCCTTCATTCATTAATTCAATGAACTACCAAGAGATGTCCGTCATTTTCACATTTCCTGCGACTCAGTTGGCGGGCAAAATAAAAATTTTGCGGTTGTTCGGCTACTTCATTACATTGTTCACGATATAAAGCATCTAGATACTATTTAAGTCACATTTTCCATTATCTAGAATGTGAGAACATTCGTATCTAGAATGTGATAAAAACATGGGCTTGATAAATTTGAAGACTAGGATGGAACCACCTGTAGATTGAATAAATGTGTTACAAGATGCAAGAAAAAAGCCGGAACCGTTCAAAGTTATAGACGTGGACCAGAAATTAACGAAACAGTTGACTATTTTTTTGCAACAACTATTTATTCATGTGTCCAATAGCTCTGCAGTAAGTAAGAGAACTTCGAGTGATAAAAGAAAAACGAGGAGTGTTTTTTTACCAAATCACTTATTTGAATATATAAAAAATGAAAGATGGCGAATTTAAGCTACCAAGTTAAGAGTACCATGGACTATTACCAATTTCCTAAGCTAAGTATAACGATTTACAAGTGTTAAAACGATTTGTCTTTCAAATGCTAAAGAATTTTATAAAACATTGCTAAACTAAAATGAAAAATGTGTATGGAAACTTATGTCGAAAATGGACATCGTTGGTTTTAAACAAGTTATTTGTGACGTTAACGTGTTTTATTTTTTATCAACTAGAATCTAATAATCTTTAATTCAAATTCTTTTGTTTAGATATTTACAAAATAGTAATAAACCACTTCAAAATATTGGCATGTAGTTTTATTTATTTCTAAGATCGTAACAAGCGATTTGGTAACGTTAATTAACTTGTCTCTGTAAGTTACTTTTGTGACTTAAAATAGAGAAATCTGCACCAGCTAAAGGAATAGAAACATTCGGTAAACCTGAACTTCAAGGTAAACAAGGCCGCTTTGGCCTTCTGAAGCTTAATGGGGCCTTTAACTAAAAGTATTACATTGGATTTTTTTGTCCAATAATAAAAGTAGTCCAATAGCCAGTCTGCAGATTAGAATCCGAATGATCAGATGTTACGTTTTTTCTGTCTCAATGTATGGCTGTGAAAGTTGGACAATAGACTCTGAAATAGAATAAAGAATATGTGCCTTGAGATATATGGTCTATATATATATATATATATATTATATATATATATATATATATATAGACAAATGTTGAGAATTCCATGGGTACAAAAAGTTACTAATGTTGAGGTACTTCGTCGCATGTGTAAACAAAAGGAATTACTAAGAATAATCAAAGAGAGGAAAATGCAATACTTGGGTCATGTGTTGAGAGGCGAAAGATATGAATTACTTCAAGTTATACTGAAAGGAAAAGTACAGGGCAAAAGATCAGTAGGAAGACGCCAGATTCGAAAGGAGACGGCGCCATGAGAAGAAGAATAGCCATAGTAAAGCCTATACTGACGTACGCTGTCGTCGTATAGTTGAGCGAGCATTAGCCTAGTCCTGGCCTAAACCCAGTTGTCTCTCCTTCCGTGGTTGACGTACTTTGAATTTTCAGGAGCCATGAGAACCGCTTCCGTTGCAGCCTTTAAGGTTGGAAGCGACCGGTTGAACTGGTCATTATTATAATATTTGGATCATCCTAAGTGGTTAGAGCGCGAACCAGCACTGCTCTGTCGGATGAACACAGTTGATTTACATGTAGATCGGACAAGTACATTGAATGAACGGACAAGAAACAGATAGAGAGATTTGTATATTAAGGGATCATATTTTAGAGTAAACCATGCATCTGGGAGAAAATATACCAAAGACTAATGTCAGAAAATCGTTGCATGTATGCAATCAAAGGAATGCACAGAATTAAAAATATATCCAAAGCAGGTAAAATAAGAGCGTATAGAACTGTAAAAAAAATAGTTACGTATACCTCAGAAACATAGAGTATAAAAAAACTGAACAATCAACGTTAAATGAATGGGAAAAAATACTTCGAAAGATAGAACACACGGACTTCGAAAAATTAAGAGGCCTAATATAATTGGAAGAAATAAACACAGTAGCAGAGGAAGTGGTTGCACCTGGTTGCTTCTTTCATTTTGCAAAATGCAAAATTAAAGAAGAAATAATTGGCTTGACGGTGAGTGAAAATTAACAGTGGAAGAAAAAAATAAAACAAGATTAAAATAGTTTAGTACAAGCAAAGAAGAGAAACGAGAAAAATACAAAGATCAAAAGTAAAAGGCAAACAAATTGTTTAAATCGAAAAAAATCAATAAGTAAAAGAAATTATAAACGAGATAGAAACAGAAATTAAAAGACACAACTCAAAACCGTTATACCAATACATAAAATTAGGCAACCGAAAACGGACAGTTAATGTGGGTATAGAAGCAGAAAAATGGCAGAATCATTTAGAAAAAATATATCAAGAAACAGACAGCGAAGAGAAAAGAGAACAATAATGAACACAGAACAAGATGAAGGAGAAGAATTGATCTATACAGAAGTGAAAGAGAAAATATGCAAACTTAAAAATTGATACTTAAAGGGAGAAGACAAAATATGAGTTTAACTTATAAAATAGAGTGAAAAGGCACTATACAGAAAGATTTATGAACTAATCCAGAATATATTAAGTAAGAAAATATTGCTCGAAGAATGAAAGAAGGGAATTATAGTGACAATTCCGAAACAAGGAGACCATAGAATATGTAAATGCTACCGAACAATTAATTTACTGAATGTAACATATAAAGTAATGAGTGGTATAATTAGAGACAGACTAACAATATACACAGAGCAAAGCATAGAAGATTACCAGTACGGTTTCAGAAAAGTAAATTCCACGATAGACGCTGTAGATACGCTTAAACAAGTGATAGAGAAAACATACTAGTACAACGAAAGAACATATATACCTTTCCTATACTTTAAACAGGCGTTTAACGAACTAAACAGAAAAAAAATTATCCAAGACTTACAAAAGGGGAATATGCCAAATAAAATTATTAGGATGATAGAAATAACAACGCGAGATTTCCAAGCACAATAGACACCGTAAGAGAAATAACAGAAATAATTAAAATAAAAATGGATTAAGGCAAGGACAAGCTGTCAAATGCAGGAACTACCAAGAATGCAGAATAATAGGATATACGGACGATATAACCATAGTAGCAACAGATAAACGGGCATTAAAAAAAACCTAAGAAATAGAAAACAAAGCCAAACTAAGGTGACTTGAAATAAATGAAAATAAAACAGAATACATGAACATAAACAAGAAAAGAAGACACAAATGAAATAACTGACAATAGGCGCACTCAGTTTCGAAGAGGTTGAAACATTCAAATATTTGGGAGTACTAAGCAACAGAAAAAATAAAAGTGTGGATATGAAAAGCAGAATTGAAATGGGAAATAAGGCGTTCTATAGAAATTAAAAATGGTTTAGAGATAAGAAGATAGGCCGAAACTTACAAATTAAAATCTACAATACGACCGTAAGACCAATAGTATATGCTGCAGGGACATTTACATTAACAGCAAGAGAAGGAGAGCAACTAAAAGTTTTTGACAGGCTAATTATGAGAAACATACTGGGACCGAAGAGGTAAAACGAAAAGGATGCAAGACAATAAATAAAGCACAAAATACAAGAAAACAGAGTTACAGGAATAAAAACAAAGAGAATTAGATGGTATGGACACATAATGAAAAGAGAGAAGAGCAATCCGTGTAGAGTTATAACGGAATAGATACCAACAGGTAAAAGAACCAGAGGCAGATCTAATCTGAGATGTAGACAACAAGTAGAAGACTTACGGAGTATGGAAATTAGAAATATAGGAAGGAGCGAGAAGAATGGAGAAAAGTAGTGAAAACAGCGCCGTCACACTATAAACCGTTAAAACAAACCTAGAATGGAATGATCCCCACAGAAAAAGGAATTTTAAGTGAAAACAGCTACAGCTTCTTCGGAAGCTTACAGTTTGTATATATAAACAAGTCATTCTAACTATATATATATATATATATATATATATATATATATATATATATATATATATATATATATATATATATATATATATATATAATAAACTAAGGTACACTCGAAGAGTGGTGGGTTTTTCGGTCAAAGTGGAGAAATAAAAGACAAAGAAGGTGGCTACTTCATCTATTTATTGAAGACGTTTCGCTTTCTGCTCAGAAAGCATCATCAGTTCATCTAAAAAGAACAATATGAAACCAAAAACATCCAAGGAGAAGTTACAACAAAAGTGTGTTACCTTACAAAGACATGTAGCAGTCAATGATGTTAAAAATATGAAAAAACTTACGAAACTGGACATTCAGAGTTAACGTTGTATAAAATAATTAATTGAAACTAGGTATAGTTTGCAATTTAACAAAATTAGCACAGCAAAAGAACATGTGATAAAAATACATGTATTAAAAAGTTATTATAAAAACTTAAGTAAAAAACATTAAGGTTTATTTTAAAGTGTAAAGAACTAAAAAGATCATACGAATGCACTTCCAACAAATTTATTTAATAAATTAGCTTTTAATTTTAACTTTAGGTAACATTATAAGTTATTTAGAATAATAGTAATAAGATAAAATGAAGTTACCAGTCTTTAGCTTACTGAGACTCGCCGATAAATGAATTTACAAGTTTAACACCCACGAAAACACGTGAAAATAGGTGGCCTTGAGGTCAGAGTGACATAAACAGCAAGGCAACCTACCAACTTCTATATATAAGGCGGTATATTCAAAATTTGTGATAAATTTGGTTGACAGCTTGTCGTTATGTGCTGACAGATCAATCACTGTTGGGGTGAGTGGTGATTTGTAACCACCTTTTCCTTTCATTGCTTGGTTTTCTAACACTTATAGTCATTACAAGTTAAAATTGTAATTATATTGGCTATAAAAATATAAGGAGTTGCTACCTAAAGTAGTGTTAAATGAAATAAGTGTTTAAATGATTTATGCATCCATTGATGTGACAAATAATATAACCAATTTTATCATCTTCATGAAGCTCTTTGTTTCTAGATTTGAGTTCAGTAAAAACTTCTTTATGATATAGATCAGTAGGAACAATAACATTAATTATTTACTTTTAATGTCTAAATAATAGTTCGTCACTCTAAAGTGCTAACCTGCTAAGTCCACTTTTAATATAAAATAATATTTTTGCATGGTTCGAAAGCTTATTTGCTTTTTTCCATGAGCTGTTAACCGACTAACTCCTCATTATGTCAGAAATACCATCCGTATCTCCGGTGGGTCAGTTCGGAAGGGATATCTGTTTCTTTAGAAAAAGTATTGATAAGAAAATAACATATGTAATTATTATATTTTCAAAATAAAGGGATTTTAAGATAGAAGAGGTAAGTCTTGGGCACCACCCGAATTTTTAGAGGATCTATTGGGAAACCTAATTAACAATACAACTCTGAGATAGCGCGTATATTTTTCAAGTGCAGGAATCAACTTGGTTTGTACAAAAAAATAAACAATTACGGCAAACAGGAAAAGGATATTTAGGCAAGAGAAAAAAAGAAGAAAACTGGGACTATGAAGAACCAAGAGAACCTTGCTATGAAACCCAGATGCAAAACAGGGAGAGCTGCTACAAAATGTCTGTCCTTGACAGAACAAGACAGACGTCAAATATTTGAAGCATTTTGGAAAATGAGCTGGGGGGGGGGAAGACATTTATAAACAGTCATGTTGTTATTCTAGCTCCCAAAAGGGCAATAAATTGAAAACAATCTAAGGAACTCTGAGATAGCGCGTCGCTGCAATATTTTTTAAGGGTCAAAGACCAGAATCTTAGAGTGTGTAGAACCATGTTTTTGAATCCGCTGGGAATCGGGAGATGGACAGTTCATCATTGAAAAAACATTTCTGATGCTTGCGCTCAAAGTATTTTAAACACAAACTCTTTAGGTCCAGAAAACCATTTGATATGCGTCGTAAATGCTTTTTAACTGTAACTAATTTTTTAAAGAAATACACATTAGCAGAATGAAATCACAACAATCTCTTTAGAGTTCTATGTTAACGAGTGGTGCAAATTAAAACAAAATTAACCTATCAATAGCCACTATTTCAAATGCCTTTGGAAATAAGAATTTTGCCTTGTTCTACCCGAAAAAAGATGAGTGTAAAAAATGCATCTGTTTCAAGAATGGAAGTATTTCGGAAGATAAAAATAAAGCACACATTCTAAGAAAAACAGAAGCCAGAGAAAGAAAGGAAAAGAACAAAAAGATGAGAAAGTATGTGTTTACAGCCGATTTACAAGCAGTGTTGATGGCTCCAAAATCAAACGTCAGTACACTTTATCATAGAACAAAACTACAAAAGCACAACCTGTGCTTCTACAATCTGATAAATAGTAATGTATTTTGTTATCTTTGGAATAAAGCCAAAGGTGGTCTAAATCACTCAATGATGGAACAAAAGTTAAAAGATAGGATAATAAACGTACCTGCCGATTATGTCACCGTCTGGCAGCAGGTAAGAAAGAAACCAGCTCCATATAATGTAACTTATTTAAGTTTTGACTTTAAGAAATTCAATGCAGTTCAGCTTTACAAAAGTATCCAACCATGGAGGGTAAAGGGCGATGCAAAAGTTACCGATGTTCGTGCTATTCGATATTCACCCGAAAGACAAATTCACTATAAGATGCATTTTACATAAAAATGGACAATCCTTCCTCAAAGAAAATCACTACAAAATCTACACTCAGAAAGGCGTAAAATAACCGCGCGAAAATATGAAGATCTACAAATTATTCAGAAGACTTTGTTCGTTCTTTCCCATGGATAGTGAAAAAACGTTCCATTGTTATTTCCGATTAATAGTAGTAATCTAATTTTTCAATAAGTTTGATTTACGACTTGGTTTTCGTTTTGTATTAATAAACTCATTTTATTTTAAAGCAACAAGATCTAGTTTTATTTTAAAAGTTCCTTGAAAAACTATGAGGTGCATTTTTACTACCGCTTTTAAATGGCGAAAACCTGCTATCTCCAAAATTAGCACTTTTCAGCTAATAACCAGAATATATCTTGTAAATTTCATCAGCATATTGTAAATAAAGACATTTTTAAATGAATACAGTTATTAGATTAATATTTTAAACAAAAAATTGTATTTTTACGTTTTTTTTGCTCTCCTATAGAATTAGTTAAAATGGACTTAGCAGGTTAACACTTTAGGGTGACGAGTTACTTACTTTACTTTACGTGTTCTCTTCAGATTTAGTTAAATTTTGAGCTTTCAATGCTTCACGACATCCAAGGCTTTTTTGTTTGCTTGCTTTAGGTCGTCCTGGATACAGGTTTACTGTAGCTTTTTGCAGATGGTCATTAATTTGTCTAACTCCACAAACGCACAGATCATCTTTAGCGTAGCTCCTGCTTTAGAGGATTCCGCATTAAGAAAGGTAAATGTTATCCAGCAGGTAGTTCCTTCTTATGGCCCAGTAAAGTTTGTTGATGCTCCAAAGTTTTCTCTTCCGTTTGCTTAGTGAGGTATCCAGCTGTTTTTTATGACGAAGGAAGCTGCGGCGTGACTTCAGTAGAGCTTGTTGTTAGGCGTGATCATGCAGGGGGTGACAGTGCTTTTTGACTTGTTTGTTTTTTTCTGCCACTGCGGCTACAGCTCTTCTGAACTTAGATAAAGCTATTCCTGCGATGGAGTATATTTTAGGGATTGGACAGGTCTAAGTCGCCCTATAATGATGCGTACTGTCACATTTAGAGCAGTTCCCAACTGCTAGTCGTTCGTTCGTGCGTCCTCGGCTGCTGAGAAAGTTAGTGCAAGTGCCGAGGTGCCAAGTACATATATATATAAGCACCTGAAGCTGTACCTGTCAATTTCTTTAGGATATTATTTCTTGATATAGCTTGATTCATTGTGTTCAAATCATGTTGTTTGTGTGTGAGAGATCTATCGATGATGATATTTTGAGATTGGTGGTTTCATTTAAAGTAAACCTTCAGTTTATCCATGATCTTGAGTTTTGCCCTTCACCTCTGCAAATAATGTTTCTTGTGCTTTAATGGTTATTATTAATATTCTTAATATAATTAGTATTGGTGACTACTGTAAATTGCTAGGTTAATTAATATCTACATAGTTTAGACTTCGTATTAATCAATATAATTTGATGCCAGTGAGGTTGTCTTAAACTTCGTGCCAATATGAATATGATTTCTGGTTATTGTTTTAATTTTTTTAGCAGAAAAGTTACGTTATGGCTTTTATAAATTTAAATATAGATAATCAATCGAAATTAATAAATTTAAACCTGCATTTGGCTGCATTCTCAGACTATTGTATTCAAAATTTGCAAAATATCCCGTGGTGCTACTGCATTCCACGTGAATTTAAATAAATTAAAGTGGGTCACAAGCACCAAATTCGGCTTAGTATTAATTAAATATTCAAATTTAATTCCCTAAAACATTCCGAACATGAACAAAGAAAATATTCAAAATAGCTAAAGATTCAAGATTAACGTTAAGACCTTGGAATTAAGATTATTGAAATTATTGATTTGGTTCTGTAATAAATTTAGAATAGTCCAGTAAAAATTTTTCTTATTTAAATGTAATATATAATTATTCTTATAGTGTATGTATGTCAAACTTTCACAAATATGCCTCAGTTAGCTTGTTTCTCGTTTTTGATTGTTTCAGGTAGTTGTTTATTATATTCCGTAAGTTCCAAAACTTCTCTACACATGACACATTGTGTTTAGGATGTTTTTAATCATCTTCGAAAAAGTTACATCCCGAATGGATCCAACCGGTTGGATGCGGATTAAGTTGTATTCAACCCTATTGTCCTATATGAAAATTTCCTCACCTAGTAAAATAGTGTCTTGCTTAGAGTCTTAGACCGGGAAGACATCTCTCCTCTTGCAACTATATCGATTTATTAGAACTTATATGTATCTAGTTTCGCTGATTCCATATCTGTCCCAAATAGGGTTTAATGAGTCCAATTAGGGCCCTATAGGCTCATTGTTTCTGCGATGGATCACACGACGCTTATGCAAGCTGTATATATTTCCGAAGCATAGATGCAAGTGGCAATTATTCTTCTTCTTAAAGTGCCTATCCGTTCCGGATGTTGGCGATCATCACGGCTATCTTTACTTTATTTATTGCAGCGCGGAACAGTTCAGTGGTAGTCGTGTTATACCACTTTCGTAAATTTTGAAGCCAGGAAATGCGTCTTCTTCCCGGTCCTCTCTTACCATTTACTTTCCCTTGGAGAATCAGCTGGAGAAGGCCGTAACGTTCTTGATTTCTCATTACATGTCCTAGATATTCCAACTTTTTAGTTTTGACGGTCATGAGAATTTCACATTCTTTCCCCATTCTACGCAGGACCTCCACATTAGTAACTCTGTCAACCCAGGATATACGTAAGATGCGCCTATAACACCACATTTCGAAAGCTTCGAGCCGATTCATAGATGCAACAGTCAGTGTCCATGCTTCCATTCCGTAAAGCAGAACTGTGAATATGTAGCAGTTCAATAGACGGCATTTTGTTTATAATGATATGTCTCGACTGTTGAAAATGGTTCTCATTCTAACGAATGCTGCTTTTGCTTTTATTATTCGCTGTTTAATTTCTGTTGAGTGGTCCCATTGCCTATTTAAATTGGTGCCTAGATATGTATATTGCTTGACTCTTTCGATATTCTCTTGGTTGATTGTAAGTTGGGCGTTTAGTATTGGTTTTTTACTAATTCATAGATAATTCTTTGTGTTAAGAGCTAGTCCGTATCTGTTGCTGACTTCTGTTATGTGATTTGTTAATATCTGTAAGTCATTCAGATTATCGGCAAAAACTATAGTGTCATCTGCATATCTAATATTATTCAACCATTCACCGTTTATTAGTATTCCTTTCGCACAAACGTCTAAAGCTTCCTTAAGTACCCATTCAGAATAAATGTTGAACAACAATGGAGACAAAATACAGCCCTGTCGTACTCCACGTTCTATTGCAATTTTATCAGTTAACTGGTCTTCTATTTTGATTTTGGCCGTTTGATTGTAGTAAATGTTTCTGATAATTCTAAGATATTTGTTGTCAATTCCAATTTCTTGCATTAGAGTCATTAATTTGTCATGTTTTACTCTGTCAAATGCCTTCTGGTAATCTATAAAGCATACGTATATGTCACAATTCACATCCCTGCATCTCTGAAATAGCACCTGTACAGCAAAAAGGGCCTCCCGCGTTCCCAGAGCATCACGAAATCCGAATTGTGTTCTTGTTAGTTGTTCCTCACATTTTGTATATATTCTTTTGTGAATGACCTTTAGAAATGTTTTAAGTAAATGGCTCATAAGGCTTATAATTCTATAGTCTTTGCACTTTCTCGCATTGGGTTTTTTTGGAAGATTTATAAAAGTTGACACTAACCACTCTTGGGGAACCACGCCCGTATCATATATACTGTTAAATATATTTGTCAACCATTTTATGCCATCATAGTCCATAAGTTTTAAGAATTCTGAGTGAAAATTATCAGGGCCTACTGCTTTACCATCTTTGGTGCTTTTGATGGCATATTTTACTTCTTCGACTGTAAATGGTGGCAATTATTAAAGTCATTTAAATTGCTCCCAAAGTAAAGTTGCACTATTAAAGCAATTCCAAGTTGTCAATGCCAATTCACCGTGAGTACCGATAAACTATTGGTCCTCCTCTCAGTTAGTAGTACGTTGGATAAAAAAGGATCCTAATCAGTTACAACAATTCGTGGGCAACCGCGTCGCCAAAATTCAACAGTTAACCAACAAGGATGATTGGCATTATGTTAATACTAAAGAAAATCCTTCAGACATGGCTTCCAGAGGAGTTTTACCAGAAGATCTAGCTAACCGTGAATTATGGTGGAAGGGGCCAATTTTTCTACGTGGTCCTATAGACAAACCCGCACCGCCTGAAATCGAACTTCCTGAACAAAACTTTGAAATTTCGATGTTATTGGCTACCTATTCTGAACCACTCTTTCTGTTCTTTCGATTTTCTAAGATTTTAACTTTAAAACGTGTCGTTAGTTATTGTCTTCGATTTCGTAATAACGCTTGTAAAAAGGCCACAAAGAACGATAGGCCCTTTAACTCGTTCCGAAGTAGAGCAAGCATCATTGCGGTTAATAAAACTTGCACAGTTAAATTCATTTGCGGAGGAAAGATTCATTTTAAATTCCAATAAATCTTTAACAATCAAACATAAACTTTAATCTTACTCCATTTTTAGATGAAAACCATGTATTACGAGTAACTCTGAGATAGCGCGTCATGTATTACGAGTAAGAGGGTTGACTTAGATTATCTGGATTAGACTTTAACTCTAAACACCCTATATTAATTTCATCTAACTATCCTTTCACTAAGTTGCTATTTGAACATAAACATAAAGTCCTATTACATGCAGGTCCTCAACTTTTTCTCTCATCAACTCGACAATATTATTGGCCAATTCGGTGGAGAGACCTGGCAAGAAAAACTGTAAAAAATTGTCTTACTTATTTTAAATTTAAACCTATATTTGCCAGTTTGTTCAATGGGACAGTTTGCTTGAAGCTCGCACAACCCCATCACTGCCATTTCAGCACTGTGGCATAGATTTTGCAGGACCATTTTACTAAACAATAAGTCGGGTAGGGAAACCAAAAAAATAAAGAGTTACATTTGTGTTTTTGTATGCTTTTGTACCAAAGCAGTTCATCTTGAACTCATTACAAATCTCACAACTGACTGTTTCCTATCCTGCTTGAAACATTTCATAGCTCGACGAGGTATCTCCAATGACATTTATTCAGATAACGGATCCACTTTCGTTGGAGCTCGCAATGAAGTTAAACAATTTGGTCAATTTCTTTTACAAAATAATACTTATATTTACAATTACGCTATTGAACATAATATAAATTGGTATTTCATTCCCCCATATGCGCCTAATTTTTGGCGGTCTTTGGGAGGCGGGCAGTTAAAAGCATGAAAAATCATTAAAGAGGGTGTTACTTGACAAAAAACTTATCTACGAAGATTTCAATTCTTTGCTAATTCAGATCGAGGGAATACTCTGAGATAGCGCG
>NW_027314505.1:0-14342 GCF_040954645.1 Diabrotica undecimpunctata | reverse complement strand
ACGCGCTATCTCAGAGTGAAGGAAACGAGGAAGACCAGCCAAGTCTTGGATACAAGGTGTTATGGAAACCATGAAAGATAGAGCCATTGATGAAGACACCTGGAGAGATAGAAAAAGATGGCGATCGAAATGCGGGAAGCGGCAGAAGCTGTAGGATCCCCGCTTATATATATATATATATATATATATATATATATATATATATATATATATATATATATATATATATATATATATATATTTGAGATAAACTATTACTTTATGGAGCTAGGGCACACTTATATGGAGGCCGATACGATACATGTTATCCATTGAAAAGGCTAAAAAAACTGCCATGGAAATCGAGGTGCCACATAACTGGACAAATTTTATTGAAACAGTTTAAAGAAGAATTTTTAAATTAGGTATCAAGGCTCGTGAAAGATATGCATGAGGGTGCGTACACCAAAGTAAGAACTTGTGTCAGATTGTAGTATGAAGATCGGACGAGTAGGAGAATTTGACAACTATCTTGGCTCCTACGTTCCGGAAAATGGGACACTAGATCGAGAAATTGCCCACAGGACACAGGCTGTTGGTTTAACTGGAAGGGAATGAACAGGGTACTCTGTGTTCGGAAAATCTGGTCAGCCCTGGGTTGGTGTATGGCAGTGAAGTGTGACCTGTAATGAATTTGCACAAAAAGAAGATAAAGGTAGCTGAAATGAAAATATTACGGTGCGTGTTGGATCAGAAACGACGTGTTTAGGAAGAAATTGGGTAAAAGTGAAAAAACGAATAGTCTCAAAAAAGGTACAAGAACAGAGATTGCAATGATTTGTTTACATCAGACATAGAAATGAACAATTTGGGACGAAGGATAGAGCTGTTACATGACAAGGAAAAGAAAAGAAGAGGAAAACCAGGAAGAATATGGTAGGGCTGTGTGGTAGAGGACGTGAGAGAGAAAGGTTTGAGTGGCGGAAAAGAATAAAGATCAGCTACTTCCAAAAAGAAAAAAGCTGAGTAGGAAGAAGAATAAGAAGGTGGTATGGAGTAAAAAATTCAAAAATATTCTGAATTTCGACTTCTTGGAATGATTAAGAAGTGAAGGGAAATTAGACATTGCACGTAAAATATAATAACGACGATGACAATGATATGGATGGTATATAAGGTGAAGTAATCCGCTTCTGCTTTCAGAATATGTTGCTGTTAAGACAGTGGCTTTCGAGCAAAATTCAAACAAATTAACATTAAGTAATTTTAGTATCTGCTTTTTAAACCATGAGTAAGTAAAGATTTAATTAAAATTACTCTTTAATTATATTCTGCAAGCCAACGTTTCTTTTATTGTTATTTAAATGATACCTACTTGTGGGATTAATTTTATAGAATTGAATGTACATTCATTGTTTATATAATTTGTAGGGCAAAAACTACTGAAACAGTTAGGTTTTGAATATATAAAAAGCGCACCTATAAACAACACACGAAAGTAGTACAGGGACTTCTAGTTTGCAAAGCAATACAAAAAATGTCAGACATTGAGTAGCAGCTACGTTAAGGATTATTTTCTAAAAATAATATTTAATTTTGTCTTAAAATGACTATCCTAAAACTTCTGACAACTGGTTTTTTAAGGAATGGGACTGTTTTTTAACAATTTTATTGCCTTTGAAACCTTTTCCTGATTTATAGTAATCGGCTCTCGCAAAATCTGGATAACATTTCCTGCTGGAGTACTATATTCTGGTCTCCTTTCTTTCAATAGTGTTTTGTAATGTGGTTCTTATTTCGATACTCTTATGGAGTTTATCACCACTTCTTCCCTTTTGTTAGTTCTCAATTTTTTTTGTGGTAACAATCTAACGAGCATATTATTAGCACAGCCAACAAAATGAATCCTTAAGAAAATTTTTTAGAAATATTAAAGTCATACACACATTGTTTTTAATGAAATTTAATAAAATAAACGAAAATTGGACAATATATATATATATCTTACTGGATTTTTGCAACATTACAACTATGTATATAGAATCAATCGAATAATGTAATAACTATATTTTTATTCTATTAAAATGACTATAATTTGTAACAGATCTGTCTGTACATTAATGAGTAAGTACAACATATTAACCATTATTCTGTGTATACTGGTTTAATTATTGCATCAACAAAATATGTTTGTTTTAAGCAACGCTGTCAAGATTTGCGTATACAAATAAACAGGGAGTTTAAGGTCACCGATTAATTGGTCACGAAATGTCCACTATGTAGATGTAGCTGTGTCTATCTGAATTTCAGTAATGAATCATACACTAGATACATCCGGTTCTATTATACATTCAGGTTAACAATACCATATAAGCTTGTTATTTAATATTCGGCGTTCAATGACATTGTTTGATAGTAGCAAACTCGTGAAATCTCCGGAGGAATTCAAACGGTTATTTGACCAGTATACAGGGTCATTGTAGAATGGACATTATCTCGTTTACCTACCTAATGAAGGTTAGCGATATTAGACAAATAGCCAAGAGAGTAGGGTTTAATTTTCTGTTTTTTTGCTAAATAAGGTACCATCTTTACAAAAATAAAAAAGTTAATTAATATCTCTTCCTTTTTGAGAAATCTCCGATTGAATGGAAACGGTCTTTTGCATATATAAGAGGTGCAGTAAAACTTTAGCATGAACATTATAACATTTAATGTGACCAGACGTCCTCCCTCTTTCGTGTCCTCAAAGATAACCCCGCGGCGTGAAAATTTTTATTGGCCGGACCGCGCTTTATCTTGTTATGCCCGTGGGTACCCTAGGGTGCCAAGCAACCCTAGGGAGGGGTAGGCTACTAGATTGCATTAGGTATCCATGCAAAGATTATTAATTTTTTTCACTGATAAATAACCACGCGTATTTCTACAAATTACTTTGGTGTAATTAATATTGGGGCAGAAGTTATTTAATATTCGCAACTGTCTTGAAAACTGATAAATACTCCCTCTTACATCAGATGCGAAACGTGTCTCACAGCATTAAGTGTTACTTAGTGTAAATGACGATATAGAAGAAGAAGAAGATGATATAGAAGAAAAATATCGTGGCTTCGTAATCTACGTGAATGGTTCGGGTGTAGTTCGATTGAACTTTTTAGGCGCGCTGCTAACAAAGTTGCAGTGGCCATGATGATTTCCAATCTCCGCTAGGAGTGGCACGAGAAGAAGAAGAAGTGTAAATGACAAAAAAAGGCATTTAAAGTCTGAAAAACATAGAAATAGCGATCATGTTGTGGCTTCAAGTTCTCCAAAGTTGAACTTTTTCAAGAAAAAAATTGGATCTTAAAGAACAACCAGGAGTAACTTCAGATAACATTCTCTGTCAACTGTTTAGTTTGAGTTTTTTTTTACTAAAGACACAGAAGTGTACTTACATTAAAATCTGGTCAGTAAGACCAATTATTAATTTGTTTCTAACTTAAATTACTAATGAAATCTTAAAATTAGGTGTCTACTCACTAGTATCTTTCCTATTATTTCTAATAACTAGCATTAAATTTAGCATGCATACTCGCACAACACTTTACTCTGCTTTTCACTCACTCATTATACCATTTCAAAAGGCTTTGTTCTTTTGAGCCTTCTTTCTAGGTTCGTATTGTCGAGGAGCTGGATAGCCTCGACGTTTACATGATGATGGAGTCGTTGTTCATGGCTCCCTGCAAATTTCTTGATTATCTGATTGACGTCTTCCATCTTGAGGTCCCGGTGAAGGTCGTTGTTCCTAACGTACCAAGGCGCATCTACGACCTTCCTGATCTTCCTCAGTACTTTATTCTGGAATATCTGGATTGCTTTGATGTTACTAGGCTTGGCACAGCCCCAGAGTTGGCAGCCATAGGTCCATACTGGTCTCAGTATTTGTTTATAGATTAGGAGTTTATTATTTATGGATAGATAGGAATGTCTTCCCATTAACCAATACATTTTCTTGTAGCGGATGCCTAGTTCTTCTCTTTTCTTCTTCACGTGAGCTTTCCAGCGAAGTTTCGCATCAAGAGTGATCCCCAAGTACTTTGCTGATGTTGCAATAGGCACTTGGACATCATTTATTCTAATAGGAATATTATTAATTCTCTTATTGGTAAAATTTATATGGACTGATTTATTCTCATTCAGTTTAATTTTCCATTTTTTGGTCCATTCATGGATTTTATTTATTGAATTTTGTAGTTTTTCTGTAGCTTCCTCGACGGTGTCACTTACCGCTAAGACATCAGTGTCATCTGCGAAGGTAGCTATGGTGTCGTCTTCTAGTTCAGGTATATCACACGTGTATATTAGATATAGGACTGGACCCAATACACTCCCTTGTGGAACACCTGCTTCAATATCCTTGAGATCAGTGTATGCATCTTCTTGTTTAACTCTAAAATGTCTGTTCGCTAGATATGATTGTAATATATTTGAATATTGTTTAGGCATGAATGATTTAAGTTTATGTATCAAACCCTTATGCCAGACTTTATCAAACGCCTGTGCCACATCTAGGAAGGTTGCAGAACAGACTTTTCTTTTCTCTAATGATCTTTCAATTATAGCAGTTATTCTATGCACCTGGTCAATTGTCGAATGCTTATTTCTAAATCCAAATTGATGATCTGGAATTATTTTCTTTTCTTCAATTATTGGTAGGATTCTTTAATTATAGGTTTAGTTTGAGTGCTGACCGATAATAATCTGATTGTCAAAGTCGTGGCCGGGAAGTAGCTAGGCGAGGACCAAACAATGTGTTGATAAAATTATAGTAATTTTTGAAAACCCAATAATAGAACTAGTTGTGAAGCTCATATAATCCACAATGCAATAAAATCTGCTGCCGATGACCTTCCTTTCGATTACGAAAGCGTTATTGTAATTTTTTTTTCATTTTTACATATTTACAATGTCAAAATTAAAGCTTTAAAAGAGTTTTGCTCCGAAATTGAAACACAATTTCATAAAATACTAGATTGCAGCAATTCCAGGTAACTTGCGCTTATGCCTGCGTTGGAATAAAAGATTAAACACTATTTGGGTATTGGCAAATGTTTCTAATTATTAGAAGACTTTTTGAAGATCCTACATCAGAATTTTGGCGTATCAAATATAATGTGGCTGTATTAAAAGTTAAGAGTCAAACTTTATAACTCATAAACAAAGCAATCAGTTTTCACCCTTTACAGTCTGTAGTTAATTGGTCAAATTAAAAGACAAAGGTACTGATATTGATGAAAAAACTATGTGAAAAGTACAGTTACGGAATTTTATAAAACATTCCGTAAGTATCTGGAAGAGTGGATTTGTTTGAAGATATTTACATATCGATGGTTAAAAGTTGAAATTTATTTAATTATTACTTAAAAAAAAGAACATCACAATACATAGTTTTTATGAATCTGGGGTTTTGAGAGAGCATTCGGAACAATATTTTCAACCCAAATCCTCATAAATCTAAAAAGGCCCAATTTTTAACTTATGAGGTTTCGATATTGAACCATAGTGATATACACGTCTGGAATTCGAAGAAGTAAATATGCGGTAGATACTGTTGCTGCACATAGCAAGTGTGTATTGTAAGTACTAGTAATATCTTATTTAGAAGTAGTAGATTACGAGTATTTTATCCTTATTTATGTCGTTCTGGTCATCATGATCATACGTTTCTAATCCGGTTCATTTTAATTTTCTAATGCCCATGTTAATTGTTTTCAGCTCCGATTTCCTTCTCTAGGTTATCGAATTTACCTGTTGTACTTGACCATTTAAGAACTGTCAAGGAGTAGGGGCAGATTTTTGTTCGTAATATAGCGAAAATTATATTGCTATTCCTGATCCTCATATTCTCTGTTTTCTGGTTTTCCATTCTTGGTAAAACTTTATTAATATTTTTTTTTGTATAACTAACCGATGCTATTGTCAGCACTTTTAGCTCAGCTCAGATCAGCAGATAATACCGCAATTCAAATAATCTGAATTTATTTTACAATGTTGTATGAGAAGAACAGATCATACAAGGTGAATAGCAAAGATTTAGGGAGGAAGGAAGGAGGAAAAGAGGTAGACCTCGAACATCATGGAGGGATGAAGTGGGCGAGGCCATGGAAAGACGAGACCTTAGAGATGGAGAATGGCAGAACAGGAAGGACTGGAAACGTTGGCTGAAAGAAGGAAGGCGGCGACAGCTGTAAAAATCCTTATATAGATAGATAGTGTGATACAAAGATGATCAACTGACCATAACCATTCAAGGAACAAAAGTAGAACATGTAGATCAAGTTAAACAAAAAAAAACCAAACTACTAAAATGAATAGAATACGAATGGGATGGGCCGCATTCGGAAAACTCTCATATATACTGGAAAACAAAAGGGTACCACAAAATCTTCGAACCAAAGTGTTTGACTCTTGTATCCCTCTCGTTCCCACTTACGGAGCTCAAACCTGGACATTCACAAAATTTAACATGGACAAGATTCTAAAAACCCAGCCAGCCATGGAACGACAGATGCTTGGTTTCTCACTCATAGATCGACAAACAAACAAGGCAAGGAACGAACAATGTGTTGATAAAATTGTAGTAATTTTTGAAAACCCAATACTAGAACTAGTTGTGAGGCTCATATAATCCACAATGCAATAAAATCTGCTGTCGATGACCTTCCTTTCGATTGCAAAAGCGTTATTGTGATTTTTTTTTCATTTTTACATATTTACACTGTCAATCCGGAACAAAACAAAAGTAGGGGACGTCGCGAAGCAAGCAGCTAAATTAAAGCGGAAATAGGCTGGATACAACTAACTTCTCTACAATGAAGATGGAAAATGGAATAAAGAAGTTGGAAACTGGCGACCGTACGAAGCGAAGAGACCAAGAGAAACCTCAAATGCGCTGGAGCGACGATATCAAAAGAGTCGCAGGACCAATGTGCAAACGCTTCACCCACAACAGGGATAAATAACGAGAAAGGTGAGAGGCCTTTATTCGACAATTTGAATAGAAGAAAAGGTTTTAAAATATGATACAACACCTTTTACCCATGATTTTGCACAGGAGTGCAATATCATTTGTTTTACCCTTATATTTTATATTCTGATCAAAAATAATAAAAGAGTTATTTTTTATTTTAAAAATTATTTTTTCATAAACTATGTACATAAAAACCAATCTATACGTACCAAAACAACAATCAATCTGGTACAATAAATAACATAATAAATAAAAATATCTCGCACTGAATATAAAAATTGATTGTTTTTTGTTATCTTGACCTTTAAAACAACCAACTATAATAACAAACGCCGCCAGTTTGTAGCTACATATTTGTGTTTTGTAGCAGTACAATTAATATTATTCCACAACAATGAGAGTAATACCAATTTGACTGAAAAGGTTAATATGATAAAGTTGAACTGCGCGAGTACCATACACTTGTTAATGACCCATTTATGTCATGTGTTCGACATATGATTTTTCATGTCTACACATACTTAACTAAATTCATATTTATAGGTTTTTTAATAAATTATATACTATGGTTTTGAATTTTTGTATAGGGGTATACAGTAATATGTCGAATAAATTTAACGGTTTAATGTTAGTTGATTTTACTACTAAGAAAAAAGCGAATTTTTTCTCCGACCATTCTATAAAGGATATAATTTCTCTTATAGTACACTGTAGCCTTCATAGAGTCTGTTTTTAATCTATATTACCACCTTAATTAGTTGGTCAAGCCTAAATAGTGAATTGATTTGAAAAATAAGGAAGGTGAAGAAGATTTTTTACACAATCTTACTTATTGATAGCTTTTGTAGGTTTCTTTATAATTATTATTGTATATTTTCTTAAATACTTACGTTTCGTTCTTATTTTGATTTGCTTTTGATAATCTACCGCATATTACTCTACGTAGCAAACGTGTTTTAAGCATATACATATAACACATATAGACTGATAACTGCAATACAGTCGCGTTCCCCTAGTGCGACAGACGAAACTGACGCAAAGCAATCCCTGTATCTCTTTCTAATTTGCTAGGTCGATCGATCACGTGACCTAAAGACCAATGAGAAGGTCACGTAATCAAATAATCGGATCCATTAGAAAGAGATGCAAGGGCTGCTTTGCACTGGTTAAACGCAACTATATGGCAGCAGTCAGTCTATTTGTATTGTATGTCTATGATTTTTAAAAACGCTTTAACCTAATCTTACTTAACCTTACTTACCCTAAAATCATAGACATATAATACAAATAGACTGAGTGCTCCAATACAGTCGCTTTATCCCAGTGCGACAGCGGAAACTGACGCAAACCGGTCCCTCCATACCTTTCTAATTTGCCAGGTTTATCGACCACGTGACCTAAATGGCCAATGAGAAGGTCATGTGGTCGATAAACCTGGCCCATTAGAAAGAGATGAAGGGACGACTCTGCGTTAATTTTCTGTCACACTTTGGGAACGCGACTGTATTGAAGCTGTCAGTCCATTTGTATTATATGTCTATGCATAAAATCTAATTTAACCTAACCCATAGACATATAATACAAATAGGCTGCCGTGTTCCCCCAGTGCGACAGAGAAAACTAACCCAAAGCAGTCCCTGTTTCCCTGGGAAACGTGACTATCGTTTACCTTAGGTCAATAATAGTAAAAACTATTATTAATCTTGGTCTTTACTTCAACAACTACTCAAATCACTAGTTTAAGAAAAAAAAAAAAAAAGAATTAGAAAAGCCTTAACACATCATGCTACCCGAATCTGTGAACCTGAATATGTGCTGAAAGAATTTAGATACAGTAAGGCCTCTTTTTATGCGAATTATTTTTATGCGATTTTAAAGTTGTGCCGTTTGTATTTCATCCAAAAATTTCTATTATTAACTATTATAATTAAATATCAACTATTCATATCCAGATGTATGTAAAGTGAGCCTCTGCTATTCGGGGATTCCCTTGTTATATCATCATCATTGGTGCTACAGCCCTATAAAAGAGCCTCGACCTTCCCAAGTCCATTACGCCAGTCAGTTCTATCCATTGCCAACTGTTGCCAGTTTGCAGCGCTTATTTGTCTACCATCCCTCCATCTGAGTTTTGGCCTACCCCTACTTCTACTTCCCACAGGTTGTGACATAAGGATTCTTCTAGGAGGGTTGTTCTGCTGTGATCTTGCCAGATGTCCTGCCCATCTTAGTCTTCCTATTTTTATAAAGGATACTACGTCTTTACCACCAAATATATGTTTATATCTGTGATATATCTCGTAGTTGTACCTCCTTCTCCAAACACCATTTTCACAGATGCCACCGAATATTCTTCCCAGGATCCTTCGTTCAAATATAAGCAGGAGATTTTCATCTGCCTTGGAAACGCTCCATCTCTCCGACCCATAATGTCAACACTGGTTGTATAAGGGTTTTGTATATGGTTATTTTCGTTTTGGCTTAAGTTTCTGTTTCTCATATGTCTACTCAGTCCAAAATAGCATTTATTTGCTAGGATTATTCTTCGCTTGATTTCTTCCGTCATGACGTTCTACTTGATGATCAGAGAGCTTAAGTATGTGAATTTGCCCACCACTTCAAAGGTAAAGTTATCAACCGTGAATTGGTGGCCGATGTTTCTGGCTATATTGTGTGGTGTTGATGCCATTATCTTAGTTTTCTCCTCATTTACTTGCAGGCCCATATTTTTTGAGGCGTTTGACAAGGTGGTATACATTTCTTCTAGCTTGCGTGTTGTGCGGGCAACTAGGTCAACATAATCTGCATATGCCAAAATTTGGGATGATTTATTAAAAATGTTTCCACTGTTATCTATTTGGACATCCCTGACCGCCTTTTCTAGAGCTATGTTAAAAAGCTGATTCCAAGTTGCAGTATAATAAGCCGCACGGTTTTGGGATTGAAAAATTTCAAGTGAGTGTCGTAAAGTTTTATTTTTTATTAGAAGAGGTTTTTGCCATCTCAATATCGTAAGTCTAATTTTTTCATTTCTTTTTTTAAGATTTTATTTGACCCAATGGAGAAAGAAAAACATCAAAGACAATTAATTTCGTTGGAAACGAAAATTGCAATTTTAGATCGCTTAGGAAAAGGGGAAGGATCTACAGCAATTGGAAAAAAATTTAATTTAGGCGAATCAACTGTAAGAGCAATTAAGAAGAACGAAGTTGCTATAAGAAAATCTATAATTTCTGGTACAAAATTATGCTCCAAATTTTCATCTTACTCAAGGGATGTATTATTAGAAAGAACAGAAAGAGCCATTGCAATGTTGATTGGGGAATAAAGAAGAATTCCTGTAAGTGGTTATTTAATCCAGGAAAAAGCTGTTCAGTTTTATGAGTTATTGAAACAATCAGAGCCACCAACTTCCACTTCCCAAGCTGGTAACAAATTTTCAGCTAGCAAAGGATGGCTAATCAAGTTTAAAAAAAGGAAATGCATTTCATAAGATCACAGTCAAGATCACATGAGAGATTGATAAATCAGCAAAAATAATTCCTTATGAGCTAGCACTCTGAGATAGCGCGTGGGACTATTGTGCCGATCATGTGTTTAACGCTGATGAAACGGTGTATTGAAAAAAAATGCCTAACCTTATTTACATCGCAAAGGATGAATAAACTGTAAGTGGATATAAAGCAAGTAAAATCAAGTAACATTGAATAAGATGTTTTTTATTACTCGAGTAATTTTTGAGAAGGTTGTTTGGTAGAGGTTCAGCGTCTTACGAATGGCAAAAATAAATGTTACAAGCAATCCCTGCAAGCCAGATGGATCGACGTTTCGGTAACCTTTTCTTACTAAAGTGTTTTGCAAAGAATTTGAAGAATACCAAAAATCTATCGAATTACCTAATATCTAAATATTGTAACTGAGAAGACTAATAATAATAACTAGAATAAAATAAATATAAAAATTCTCTGAATACGTATCATATGGACTCCACTTTTCATCTTAGCTAGTCCTTCTAGGAAATTAATAGGTATATAATATCTTTGGTTCCTAGAAAGAATTTGCTTCTAAATTTGATTGATATTTCCAAGATTTTAAACGATTACTAAGAATTTAAATATCTCTTATATTTATAATTTATTTTTAAATATAATTAGTTTTTAACTCAAACCAGACCATCAATCATATAAGATATAAAACAAAGAAGAGGTTCAATACTAAGTAAAAGCATATTCTTAATTTTTTGCAAACACATCGAAATTTATTGGTTAAAAACGATCTAAAATTAGTTTTGCTCTCTGTTCAATTTTTACTTGGTGCAATAATCTTCAAAAAGAGCATATTTTTTTTCCTTTGAGTGCTTTATAAAATCAAGCCAAACAATTTTTTTTATACGTCATATTGCTGCCTGCTGCATATTTTTCTCTGGATAATCAATTAAATTAGACGGATCTTATCGTGCCTCTATTCGAACTTGTTGCACTTGTTGGAAGTGCATCTATGATTTTCTTAGTTCTTCATTCTCTTTTTCAATGTTTTTTTACTTATACATGTTTATATAAAAAAAACCATATGTTCTTTTTGCTGTGCTTAGTTTGAACAAATTGTTAACTTTATTTAGTTCAATTTATTGTTTATACATCGTAATCGTATAATGTCCATTTACTTAAGCGTCTTTACAACTTTAATATCACTGACTGCTACATATCTTTTTAAAATGAACTGATGATGCTTTCTGATTAAGAAAACGAAACGTCTTCAATAAATAGATGAAGTAGCCATCAACTTTGTCTTCTTTCTCCACCTTTTGACCGAAAAAACCCACCACTCTTCTGAGTGATCCTTAATTTATATTGGATTGACGGTCGTACTCCTTTTCTCGATATATATATATATATATATATATATATATATATATATATATATATATATATATATATACCTTATGTAATTCATTTAAATCCACGTCTTAAAATTGGAAGGATTAGATTTACCAAATGTCATTTATGGGTTTTAGGTCTAGTGTACGAGAAATTACCGCTCTCAATCTAAATAATGCGTTTTTATGCAGTAATGTTTACCAAATAACTTACTGAATATAAACGAAATATTTAAAAAATCTTCTGACTTTAATTGTATGAAAACATTTGCCAAGCTTAAAATCTACGAGCAATATTTTTATTTTTAACGTACTACTTCAGGTAATTGGGTGACTTTGTACTGAAAAGCTATTAATAACTAGACACATTAATATTTCGATTTTTGAATAGAATCCAGCTGTCTAGCCTAGAATACTGAATACTTTGATACTTATATAAAATTTAAATTTAAGTATGTATTTAATGAACTTGGCCAGACAACTTCCTTGAAGTGAGGAAATTTATATAATGTTTATTTACGTAACATTATTTTGTGGTATACAATATTTATATAAGTATTTATACAATTTGTAACACATCTTGTTAATAAAATATTCGGAAAAATAAACACTAGCGGAATTAATATGAGTATGAAATTGCACGTGCCATATATTTTATTTTGGGCTTATTTACCATTAACGGCTATATCAACATTACTCTAGTATTAACCGTCTGAAAAATATGAAAAAGTGATTATAGTAGACCTTTTTTTTATACGGAAATCAACACGATAATGCAGAGGTTCCCAACCAGTCTGCCACAGCACACTTATGTGCCCTGAAGTCCCTGTAGGTGTGCCGCGAAATTTTACCGTCTTTTTAATATTTACCGTGATAATAACTTTTACCGACTATTTTTCATTGAATAAAACTTTTCTGTTCTGCGCTTGTCTGCTGTTTCCATAGTTCAACACTCGACCGACAGAATGCGGTAGCAGCAACTAGGTACATAAAAAGAAGGCCTTTAAAAGTTCGTTAGACTTATCCACTCATATGTCTCTCGTCAAGTCACCGTAAAAGTGCGAGGTCATTTCTCTGACCCATTTACTCCTACAGCAGGAGTTCCACAAGGTTCAGTGTTGGCACCCACATTATACACTATATACAATAGCGACTTTCCAAACCCACGTCACACTCACACGCTCACTTTGCTCTACGCAGACCATACCACTCTCGTAACAACAGAACGAGACATAAATTCAGTATTCAGGTTTGCTCAAAATCATCTTGACCTGGTCGACAGGTGGTGCAGGAGATGGAGAGTATTACCTAACCCTAATAAAACTCAGATAATTCTCTTTAGACACCCCAGTCTCAGCAGATTAACCACTCTGAGATAGCGCGTGAAGAAACAACTTTAGACTCTGGGGCGACCGACTCCAACTCCGCGACCGGATTGAGTACCTCGGTGTGGTGTTTACTCAAAGACTAAACTGGAGGTCCGATCTGGACGTAGTCTGTAACAAGGTTGAGAGCAGAGTAGGTCTACTCAATGCTCTCTGTGGTAAGTCGGAAGCACACACCCACGTACGCTCATACATACTTACAAAACATTTATCAGGCCGGTGATCGAGTATAGATCTAACCTCTATATTTCGATCCACCGTCACCTCACACAAAGACTGCTGAGATTGGAACGGGGAAACTCTGAGATAGCGCGCAACAAACGACACGACTACCCCTCCGCTCTTATACATCAACTGTCGAACATCCAGCCCATCAATGAGAGGCTCTCCTCTCTGAGCGGGAGTTACACAATCAAAACCATCCGTGGCCAAAACTTCAGATCCCAAAATATCTTGAAAATTACCTGCCCATCCATCGGAAATGTATTCAAAAGACGATCTAAACCCAAACTTTCTTTCCTACCCACTAAATTACTGGCCCTTGCCAACAACGAACTCCCTGATGAATACATTGACATCCTGGAGGCAACTCCTCTCTTTTACCGCCGTAACAACTAATAGATGCTCACTTCGAGGTTGCCTAGACAGGGAGGGATCGGTTTTCTGTGGTTTCTCGATCCCATTGCACAATGATACCTGTCTATTGCAGAGGATACAGCCACAGCTGCCCTCACGCGAATCACAATCATACACTTACTAATTAAATTTAAATATGTTTATAGTAAATTCAGTCAATTTATAACCATATTTTTACTAATAAAATTGTGAAAAGGACCGTTTTAGCTCAACAACCCTTTTGTCTCTGATTGTCCAGGATCCGCCTCCGCAGATACACCCACGAAGCGATCCACCAGTAGAACCAATTCAACGAAAAAGTCAACCCACCAAAGAAAAACAAACCACGTCCTGAAGAGGTGGAAAACAGGAGAACAAAATACAAACGAGATAATATCCAACCATAAAGAAAGATCATCCAGACAATGTGACAAAGCGAGATTATTAACAGTTTGTCTTCTGACTCTGAGATAGCGCG
>NW_027314504.1:0-14346 GCF_040954645.1 Diabrotica undecimpunctata | reverse complement strand
ACGCGCTATCTCAGAGTGTCGGCTGTTTAATTATTTTTATCAATAAATACTTCAGTCATCACAGACTAAAACTAAACTTCTAAACATTATACGAACAATCTGATTTTTGCTGAGAATGTACATTTTGGGACCCCAAAAAAAATGCCACAAAATTTACTACTCCTACCCCCTAACTTCCCCATAAAACCGCCCCTCGTAGGGGGAAAACGGAAAATATCGATTTACCAAAAATGTGTATGCCGTAAAAAATGTTTCAAACTAGGAACGTAGCTAATGTAGTTAATTTTAAACATAAATGTTTATTAGCACTTTTTCTGTATAATGAAACGTTTACTCGAAAACAACGCTTAAAGTATCCGGCGATTTTGAATGTATGTTATGGGCGTGGAAATTTTTTACATTCAATTTGTATCAACTCAACGGTAAAAAATCGTTATCTTTTAATCAGAGTGCCCTATCGACAAAAATTAAAATGGATTTGCGTGTGTTGTCTTTAATTTAGTTTAACACACAATCAGAAATGATTGGTGGTAAAGGGAAAAAGAAGGAGTAGAATATTTTTTCTGTCGTGCGGTATTCTGCTCCAGTTATGTCTTTCACTCCTAATGTTAAGAATCCAAACATTTTTCAATATACGTCTGCATAACGAAAACGTGCCAAAAAATGTAAAAATTCTGTTACAATCCTCCTTCATAAAAAAGAATATAAATTAGATCTTAAACATTATAGGCCAATTAGTTTACTCTGCCGCCTATTCGAACTGTTTACTCGAATGCTGGCAAACAGATTGGAAATCAAATTCGATTTGTACCAGTCAGAAAAAGTTAAAAAGTCTATCGAATAAAATAAGCCTTGGTTCTTATTTTTGTTGACTTCCACAATGCATCTGTATATACATCTGAAATATACATACGAGTATATACATCGAGTGGAATAGCCAAATGGAATAAAATCGATAATGAATAAATGGAAGCGTGTTAAAAAAACGCTTATACACGTTGATTGGTATTTTGGTTGCGTATTTTTTGCAATAAAAACTTTTCATGCAAGGCGTGTCATGTAATAAAGGCCAATATTAACTTTGTTGTATCAAATACAACACCCTGTTCCCCCAATTATTCAATTTTTGGATCCCTCAGAACATTCTTGACATATTTAATGTACCAGTGTCCTATAAATATCTTTAAGTGTTTTGGAAATATAAAGTGTTTTCAGATTTATTGCAAAATTTTCTCTAACACACTCAATGCTTATTTACCATTCAGTTCTTTAAGTAAGTAAAAACTTTACGCGATCTGTTATCAATGCATTCTCCTATTCTTGAATGTATGTAAAAATGTAAGTTTGATTAACTACGTCATGAACGTAGTGATCTTGTAGTGGGATCTCGTACTAAAAACAAAATATTTTATATGTATAATAGTTTTGTTTACTTTAGTCTAAAACATCTGACGTTAGCAAATTGTATTCTGTTCACATGACAGTAGATGTTAGTTTTATAGTCGTTTAAATTAAATCGTTAACTGTATATCAGAACAATGGTTTATTTAACAGAAATGCACAAAATAACAATTCTACAGATGATTCGTTATGTAGACAACACACAAACAAAAGCGACAATTAGTAAAACAGAAAAGCAGTTTCACGAGTTTGCACATGTAAGGTAGATAAAAAAAGTAGCTAACAATGCAATAAGTGATGATGCCAACTTGGCTATTATGCTTGAGTTTGAGAAAAGTCACATACTTCTAGTCTAAAAACAGCCCTATGTTTTTATGTTAGACATTTATCGATTATTCCAATATTAAAACAAAATAAAATGCATTCCTATAAAATAATACTAACTCAGTAACTCATAGACGACAATTTTAACAGCAGAACGTATTTTTGTGAATAAATGATTGCAATGTTAGATAAAAATGTTTTGTTTTTTGTTTTTTTACACTTCACAGGCATGATAATCATCAGGATTGCCTATACACTTCACGGGCATTCTAATCGACAGGATTGCCGCTATTTGTCTAGCCTCACTGGATGAGAGAAGAACATACACAATATCCTGAAAAGGTTATTGGCAGCAATTGTTGGAGATCATATCATAGGTCCCTTTTTATTGTTGGTAATTTGAATGGCGATAATTATTTTGTACTTCTCCAAAATAATGTCATTCCAACTTTGACAATTTAATATTCTGATGCAGTAATAACATAAGTTCCTTCGAGTATAAGATACTTTCAGCAAGATGGAGCACCACTTCATTACCAAAGTATTGTTCGGCAGTAAATCAAGAGAATATTTCCAAATCGATGGATAGGAAGGCAAGGATCGATGGGATGGCCAGCACGATCTCCTGATATGACGCTATTGGACATTGTATACAAAACTAAACCCTTCGATTTAGCTAAATTTGAAAAACGAATAAAGCTTGCGATTAGAGCGGCCTGAGAGTGAGTATCGTTAGAAGAAATTTCTGTTTAAGATTAGGACATTGCCAAGATGTTCGCGGGGAGTACTTTGAACATATCTTACATTCATAATAATGTAGGTAAAAATAAATAAAATAAGACTTACTAACAATCAATTTAATTTTATCATCAAAACGATCAGTTTCGCTTACTACTCTTTGCTAAGTATCTTCAGGTCTAATGGTACCAGGTAAATTAAATGATGCCGGTACAGGAATTATTAATTAATTATTCGGAAAACATAGTTCAAACATAATTCTTTTACCGGCATCATTTAATTTACCTGGTACCGTTAGACCTGAAGATGCTTAGCAAAGTGTAGTAAGCGAAACCGATCGTTTTGGTAGTATAATTAAATTGATTGTGGGTAAGTCTTATTTCATTTCTTTTTACCTATTTAAAATAGACTCATACTTTTTATATTAATGTATTTTTTTATTATTCACATTATCAAAAAATAAACAGAATAATTTATTGGTTTTTCAGTCAGTTATAACAAATTTATATACTCCTATAAATACTAATATAGGGTATTGTGTTTGAAATCAAAAAGTTGGTATTTGTCAATGTTGTTACATGACACACCCTGTATAAAAAATTTTTGTTGCAAAAAATGCGTCACTAAAAATACCAATCTACGTATCCGACCGTTTTTCATTTATTATCCGCCCAACTTATTTACTATCAAATTTATTCCTCCTGATTGTTCCACTTTGTATACGAAAATGTAACAACTGTAAACATTCATAGCATGGCTGAGAAGATAAAAATTTGCTGAGTTCTGCGACAGGGAGATACTTTGTCGCCAAAACTATTTATGACAGTCATTTAAACTATTAGGAGAAGCCAGAGTTATACTACCACAATTACAACAAGTAGCACAGAGAATCATTCGAAAAAATTAGAGATATGTTTAGAAAGGAAAGCTTTTAACTATATGCTCTACTAATCTTTACATACGGAGCAGAAACCATAACTCTTACAAAAACATCAGCGGAAAAATTGAGAAGAAAACAACGTTAAATGCAGAGATTGATGCTTGGAATAAATCTGAGAAATAGTGTAAGGAAAGAAGAAGTTCATCGACGAACCGAAGTGGAAGACATTATCGAATGTATTATAAGACAAAAATAAATATGGGTGGGACATTTGCAAGAATGAAAGGCATATATTCAACAATTAACAAATTAGGATTGGTTTTTGATGATGATTGATGATAGTGTTGATGTCTTTTACTTATATCTCTCTTTCAGTCACATCTTTAATATTTATAGATAATCGAAAGATCAGTAAAAATATTGACATATCAAATTTGTGCCGATATTTTGACAGAGATATTTTTTTTTCACGGGATAAAATTGAGAAAAACCACTATTTTTTGTATTAATTAGCTAGTTAATTTAAATTTTACTTGCCACCTATTGTGAAAATTTAGTATAGTCTGTACTTTATGACTTATTGAGATCGCTATCATCAAGATAAAATAGACTAAAAAACATTAAAGTATATCAGTGCCGTAAACATTTTCATTAAGACTTACTTGTTCCTCGTTTAGTCCAGGATATGACGGTTTTTTTCTCAGAATTCTTTTTATCTGCAAGGATTTGCTTGAAATTTTGACAATAGGTAGAAAACAGCTCAAAGATCAAAACCTACTCTATGCCAATATATACTAATATTTTTTAGGGCGAAAACTACCCCTTATTTTATTATTTTCACGTTCAGAGCATCTGTAAATAGCCGCTCTGAAGATTCCGTTTAGGATGAAATACGTATAAGCGGATATACAGAGGCACTATACTTGAAATCAAATCTTAACGGTCTTTCCTTCTATTTCGGTATACTCTTTATGAGTATTAGAAACCAATTCGCCAAGGATTTTTGCTTAGTTGAGGAGATATGTTGTGAAATTCAATTTTAGATTCCCCATTTCTCTAATTACATCTTTATCAACGTCTGTTTTGCCTTGCTATTCTTAGAAGGCACAGATTAAAGCAAAAATCTGAATTTGGTTTCGACAATTAGAAATCTTCGGATTTCGAGTTTCGGGATTTATTATCTGATGTTACTATTGCGTCCATATCGAATCCATTTAACGTTGCTTCTATTACGACAAGAAATATTGTTTTCACGTTCAGAGCATCTGTAAATAGCCGCTCCGAAGATTTCGTTTAGGATGAAATATGTATAAGCGTAAAAAATTATTTAATATTATTTTACTAATATTTTTAAGTAAGTTTATATTACAATGCAATAATTATAATTAAACTTATTGAAAAGTAATTAATTTCGTATTGTAAGTTTTCAACCCTGTAGGAGTGGAGGGTATATTGAGCTTACCCACAAACTTTCATGCAAATCGATTCATATATAAAAGATTCTGAGGTTTTCTACTATTTTTATTATCATATCCTGGACTAATTTTAAAGTTTCCATTCTTAACCCGAGAGTCGTTTTCAAAAATATTGTTTTAATCGATTTTCTGATTGGAAAACAAAAAAAAAAACATGTAATTGTTATTAAAATCATTGTGATTCTTTTCCATAATACTTTATTAGAAATACTTTATTACTTTAACCTTACATATCTACTTTCTCAACTTCTTTTTGTTCTTATTTCACAATTTTCTTTTAGTTCATTTCATGTTAACTATTTCCTTAAAACAGTTTTTAGCTGCCATTCTCATGCAGTACTTTTTAAGTATTTCTTAATGTTTTTAATTATAATATATCGGCTTCCGACTTCCTCTGATTCCCAATTTCAAATTTAAATTTAGTAATATTTTTATTCATCTCTCAGATGTCTTCGTAGGTGGGGTCGTTTGTCCAATAATTTTTCCCTTTACTTGTTATTTAATAATTCTATTCAAATTTATTGTTTAACTATTTTCCGAATTTTTTTGCTTTTTAATAATTTCTAGTAGCTTTTGCCAACTTGGAATATTTTCTAAATATATTGGTATCAAACAAGGTTTAATGACTTAGTATTTATAGTCCAGTTACTAATATATAATGAGAATCGTGGTTTTCCCATTAATAATACATATTTCCTGGTTAATAAAATCTGCAGAAATTATTAAATTTACAATAACAATCTAACAGAAGAAAGTTGCTAGCCGTTGGCGATTATCTAACAGTAAAAGAAAAAGTGATGATGATGTAGGTTGTAAGTATGACATTCAACGAACGTATGTACTATTACATAAACTCCGTTGCATATGAAAATTAGATCAAGCTAAGCATTGTAATACTTTTAAAATATGTTTCAAGGTTGTTTATTTTATTAGGTAATTTTTAATATAGTTAATTTTTATTCCAAATTTATGAATGTTTACATACCAACGATTAAAAAAATAATGTCTACTCATTGTATACGAAGAAGACTAGAAAATTATCGACGTAATATTATAAATGTATATACATAGGCTCTTTGTACCACCCTTCAAAAAATAAAAACTTGCTTAGAACAGTTTTTTGTTCTGTATGTTATTTCTCAATGCTTTAAACAAATTGACTTTGTTATGTCATTCCAATGCCTTAAGTAGTATACTAACTGGCGCTATCACGCATGAGTGGTTATTTATACGGGTAAGAAGTTTATACGAGTGATATCAGAGAAATCGAATTTGACTATCTTTGCAGAAATTATTTGCTTTTGTGCTGTGTCTGTATCGTTTAATTTTGGTTTGCGCTTCGCTTTCCGTGTCGAGCTTAGAAATTACGTTAGACTGATAATAGCTCAATTTCAGAATGGCTATTGAAGGCTTTTGACAGTGTTAGGACAAGAGAAGCGAGATATCATTAAAACATCCAAATACTCAAGGTTGACTTACCGGAATTAAATACATACTCCAAGTAAAACATCGACCAACACTAATTACAGGTTATAACTCTATACTCATAGATATTGCCTTGAGATTAATATCTTATTTTTTAATTTCCGTTTAAAAAATGGTCTGTCGTTGTAAAAAAAGGTATTAGATTGGAATATCAACAAAAATAAACTATAAAATAAATACTGCAGAATAAAAAGTTTTACATTACCGAATTTTAATATTTTAAAGCTATTTTATCATTAATCTTGTTTGGAATGGCTCATCTCTACCTTTGTAACATTTCCAAAGAAGTCCCGTCCTATATATGTGATGATTACCGGCTTATAAGCATAATGGGTCATGTGTTAGATGTTCCTATGAATTGTACGTACCATGTGAAATGTGAAAGTGAAACATCACATACTGATGTGTATACAATGTTTAGCACAAGAAGCTATTGGAAATATTGCAAAAACTAAACATTGGTTATCAAGATGTTCCAAGATGTTCAAATAATATCAATATTATACTTAAACGGCAAGAATAAAACTCAAAGGCTTCCTGTCAGAGAAAATATTTATTCAGAAGAGTGTACGACAAGGATGTATTTACTCGCCAATGAGTCATTGAAGCATTAGAAGATGAATCAGCTGGAATAGCAATAAACGGAGTTCTTGTCAACATCAAATATGCTGACGATAGCGCTATATTAATTAACAATTTGGGAGATCTCCAAAGACTCTTAGATAAGGTATCTGTGGTTAGAATGACGCACGGTTTAACAATAACTGTGGACAATTAGTTTTTAATAAACAGGTTATTGAACAAGGTACAAATATCTTGGAGTTATTTTCAACGAGACTAACCAACATTCAGAAGAAATTCGTTCACGCATGGAACAAGCTCGAGTTGCTTTCATCAAGATGAAAAAAAAACTGTTGACAGAACCGTATCGTTGTATAACTCTAAGAATTAGAATAGTTAAGTGTTATGTGTTTTTCATACTCTTATACGGTGGGAGAAGTAAGACACTAAATAGGATACTCCTTAAAAAGATAGACTGTTAGCCTACAGGTGCGTTCTCGGAGTCTCCTGGACGGATAGAGTCTCAATCAGGCAGTGCTGCAAAAACTGGATATTGAACCCAAAATTATATATACTGAAAAGAAGAGAAAACTTGAGTTCCTTGGCCATATCTCTAGAACCACAAGATATAAGTTCTTACAGCTTATAATGCAAGGAAAGATCGTTGGACGAAGAAGCGTGAGAGGTAGAAAAATTTCTTGGCTGCGAAATCTTCGTGAATGGTTCGGAATGATATCTGTCGAATTATTCTGTGCAGCAGTTTCGAAAGTACAAATAGCCACGTTGATCGGCAACCTACACAGGAGACGCTGACTGGAACAAGAAGAAAGCTATAGGAAAACACAGGTCTAAGCGTCATCTGTCTAGAACCTATTTCTAGATAAGATAGACCTAGAAATGTCACTAATCAACGTCAGAATTGTTACACAACTTTAATCCTTACTATGGCAGTACCAAAACGCACAAAAGAAATTAGAGGTGAGTTTGATTTACTACTACGAAGATAAATTCTGGTAGCAGTCTGTCGACTACACTTAGCTAAAAGGTGCATTCAAGGATTTTAGAATTCGGTCATGTTTTCTCCGATAGCACCAAATTTTTTGCTTGGTTATGGAATGGCCAACTTATTTTTTTAGAACAACCAACAAAAACCACACAATTAGTTTATATTTATTCTGTGTCGCCCAGTGTAGGGGGAACTGCTATGTCTTGTGATGGCATTATAGATGGCGGCACACCACAATCAGAATGATATTGAACATGGTAAAAGAAGTCCTAGGAACAAAGACACAACAAAAAGTAGAAAAATAGTTCGATAAAGAATGCAAACAAAGATTCAGGAAAAAATGAAGCACATATGAATTACATATTCAGATGACCTAGAGAGAGGAAAATAGAATTGGAGAACAAAAAAGTTAAGAGCAGATAAACTATGCAGGCAAAAAAAGAGAAATTACTAAAACCAAACGGAAATTAAATGTAGATATGGAGTTCAAGAAAAACGAAATATACAGTGAATACTAATTTATCAAATATTTAAGACTGAGATACAAGCTGAAGACTAGCGTACGCAGAAATAAGCAGGTAAAATAGTTCGTAACACGGAGGGGAGTAAGGGAACTCGGATTAAATATTTTAGGAAACTATAAAACGAAGAAGTACAACCACTACAACATTAACGGTAGCAGCAGAAATAACAAGAAGCACAACAACAAGAACTAATGCTAGGGCAGGTACAAATCGCAAAACAAGTACAAAAAAGCAATTAAGCTAAAGCTAAACTATTCAAGCAAGGTTAAAAAAATTGGCAAAATATGTGTACCAGCTCCTAGAAGAAATATAAATAGAAATATAAGTAAAAACACCGTTATAGATAAGAACAGCATTAATAGAGATCTTTAAAAAAGCTAACTGAAGGAGACCAATGTCCGACTTGGGCTGTAGTCCCATTGGATAAATGGATTAAGAAAGGCGGATGTTGTGACCTAATCTACGTTCATCAGGAATATTGTTCTTAGTATCGTTAGATTGTGAAAAAACGCTGTTGATAATTAGGTTGTATTTATGGAAAACAATACCCTGCCGCAAGTGCAAGAGCCGTGAATCACAAACTTAGAACTGAGAGAATCAACAGTAAAGTATGGCTTGTGTTGTATATGTAAACTTTTGATGCAAGCTTGGAACAGGGCTTTGCAGAAAAAATTGTGCTCGAATAATTAATTTCAGAGCGTTTTCATAGAATGTAAGATGAGTTACTAAAAATAGTTAAATAATCAAGCTAGCATTTTTCTATGAAGTGCTCAACCATGTATTGGTCCGAGGTGGAAATTTACGGTATTACTTACTTCTTAGTAATTTTTTTTAGCTGTAAAATATTATTCGACTTAACATTATTTTACTCTTGTTTAAAACGATGCTTGTTAAATAACAATTAATATTTTTGTCTAAAAATTCCCGATTAAGTAAAAATTGGTTTATATTTCCCATAAATCAAACTTATGAATAATAAGATGGGTTCCAAAATAGACAAATATAGCTATCTCAAAAAATTTATTATTATTGAAAAATGGCGATATTGAAAGCATCCAGAATTAATTAAATTCATAAATTATTGATGATGGATTATAAAAACCACCAAAAGCCGTCGTCTTTCCAGAAAGGGATGAATGGGAGTCGAATAAATCTCATTAGACATATCAATGCTGGTATACCGACGGCTCTAAAACCGATGAAGGATTTGGACCTAGAGTATATGAAGGAAAACCAAGACTAAGCCTTAGTAAAAGTCTAGGTAATGACTCCACTTTCTTTCAACCAGAAATTGGTGCTATAAAGATGTGACTGCAATAACTAATAAAGGGGAACTGCAGGGAGAAATATATAAAAATTTTATCGAATAACCAGGCGGCATTAAAGGCACTGGCATATATTCGAATTGACTCCAAGTTAGTTTCGAATTGTTCTGATTCGGATTGGAAAAAAAATAACAGTGAGTTTTCTCTGGTGTCTTGGAAATACTGGTTTTCAAGGGAATGAAAAAGCTTACTTACTTGCCAGTGAAAAGAAACCTTTCGTTGATGTAGCTTAAAGCACAGTCAAAAGAACGATATCGGACTGGTTGAAACATATAAAACGTACGCACTGTTACAAACAAGTAGGTCCTAAGCATTCGGAAGCTTTTATACATAAAGCTTCTAAAAACGGATGCAAAGATCTGCTAGATATATATAGGAATATTCTGTGAATTATCGTAGATCTCAAACATTCATATGCCCCTCAAGGACTACATGAGTAAAATCTGACTTTTACAGACATAATAGACCTTGTTATAAAGTTTGGGGTGAAAGGACAACCAAGGTCAAGTGGAAAGTGATTAACTGCTCACTTATATTGAACCTAACCTAATTATTTATAGCCGGCACCTAGCAAATAGCAATGACAAATAAATAGATTATATTTTTCTGAGAGGTAAAAAATAAGACAAATATAGAAAGTAATATATAAAATGGTAAAAACAGATCTAAGACAAACAGTGAACATAAACTAAATGTATTACTTGAAATAAGTAATCAATTCGACTAACTCGCAGTTTTACTTTACGACTAACAGAAGCAAGCAGTTTGAATCTTAATTTATAAAACTAGTCAAATAAGCCGCTAAAACTTTTTTTCTTCTTTTTCTTTTTATATAGACATGACTCTGTCTGTTTTTCAATGTGCCTCCAGTAAGTTGTCGTTCCACCGTTTTCATGGTCTTCATACTGATCGTCTTCCTATTGGGGAACTATCTCTTGCCGTTTTTACTACTCTATTTGTTGGCGTTCGGCTTATATGATCATTCCATTCTACTCTTCTATTTCTTACTTAGCTTTTGATGTGCTTCACCTTGCATCTGCGTCGTATATCTGTACTTCTAGCTCTGTCCCATAGTGTCTTACCATAAACTTTCTAAGTGTTTTTATCTCTGCCGTTTCTAACATCCTTTTTGTCCTATCTGTGTCAGGTGTTGTTTCTGTCGCGTATGTCATTATTGGTCTGATGACTGTTTTGTAAATTCTGCCTTTCGTTTCTTTACCGCTATTTTTATTTCTCCATATTATTTCATTTGGGTAGCCTGCGGCTCTTTTTGCTCTATTCACTTAATCTTCCACTTTAGTTTCGAGCTTTCTGTAGCTAGATAATGTAACGCCTAGATATTTAAACTCCATCACTTGTTCCATCTGACCTTCCAGTTCCAATTTACATCTAAGTAAATTTGCTGTTGTAACTATGCATTTTGTCTTTTTGGAGAAATTAACATGTTAAATTTTCTGGCGGTTATATTAAATTGGTGCAGGTTACGTTGTAAATTATCTTCACTTTGAGAAAGTAGTATTGCGTCATCTGCATAGCAAATTATTTTAAGTTGTTTTTCTCCCACTTGGTATCCTTTTTTAGTTCTTACTGTTTTTCATTATTTCATCTCAGGGACTCAGGGAATCTCCCTGTCTTATCCCATTGCTAGCTTCAATAGGGTCGGTTAGTTCTTCTTCTACTTTTACTTTTATTGTGTTGTTTTGGTAGATATTTTCGATCGTTTTGATTATTCCTAGAGGTATCTCTCTTGCGTACAGTAAGTGGATAAAAATTATTAATTTGACCCGGTCAAATGCCTTCGTAGAGTCCACGAAACATAAATATGCTGGTTTGTTGTATTCTAATGATTTCTCTTGCACTTGACTCATTATAAATATAGCGTCGGTGCATGATTTTCCCGACCTAAAACCTTGTTGTTCTTCTGCTAGTGTTATAATTCCATTCAGTTTTTTTGTTATTACTATGGTTGTTAATTTTAGTGTTTAATACATTAATTCCTCTATAATTTGCCGGGGCCGATTTGTCTCCCTTTTTGAAGAGAAGTATTTGGATGCTTGATCTCCATTCTTGAGGAATTCTGTTTTGTTCTATTATTTTTCGGATTAGTTTTAATAGTTGTTTGGTCAGATCTGGTCGTCCTTACTTTATAAGTTCATACGGTATTCTGTCCTATTTTTTCAATTAAACAAAAACACAACGAGAGTGTTAAAAACAAAAATGGAAAACTGATGATCAAATTTTGCACGAATAACGAACTAAGAATTAACAACACATTTTTGTGACCACAAAGACCAACACAAATATAGTAGTATGTATAATAAGAATCATCCTGAAATACTTCCCGCCCAAGAAAGCGGCGCCAACCCAAACAAAACTCAAAGTCGAAGGACTAAATACAGAATCCACGGAATAATTATACAGGAAAAGAATATCAGAGAAGATCGCTGGTAATCAAATATTAGAAAACGATAACATCGAGAAAGCTGGGAAAATAATTAACGCGGCAACAGAATCACGGAGCTGGAAAGAAACGAACACTAACATATCAAACCATAAAAAACCATGGTTTAGAGAGGAAGTGAAGACAAAATGTGAAGAAAAGAAGAAAGCCTTTTTACAATACAGAACACAACAAACACAACAGTCATACAACCACTATAAACGAATCAGAAATGAAACGAATACTTTAGTTAGACAAATAAAAAAGGAACACTGGCAGAGTTTTGCAAAACAGATAAAACACGATTTCTACGGAATATAAAAAGAAATATGGAGAATGATCAGAGGATAAAGAAAAGAGATGAAGGAACTAATAAAAACTTAACACATTCAGAAGGAAACCACTAAAACAAAAGGTATAAAATAAACATATTTTTATGAAAAAAATTTTAACATTTTTCTGTGCGAATTAAAATCAAACAACATATCCCAAACAATTAATTCAATGCGATATAGTTATCAATGCCAACACACGACATAAAAAAGGTATTAGGTAACTTCAGTGAATGTTGATAGTTCGAACTATTTGCCAATTACTAATAATCGAATCAGAAGATTACATAAAGCTAAAAGCATATTAACCTTTAAAAAAGCAGATCTAATATAATTGAACTTAGAAAACTATATTAATTATAATATCTAGGAGAACAGATAATGTGAGATCATAATAGTTTATTAAACATTATATATAGGGAACGAATGATATGCAATTATTTAAACACAAAAACTGGGATCGATGACATGGTCACTCATTTATATCTACAACCACATAATCAGAACATTATTACGGGTAAATATAAATTTTAATAAGCTGAATCTGTAGAGTATTTGACAATCTTGCAGAAGACCTAAGTTGACTACCAGGTGCTGGAGAATACCCTTGTAAAACGTATAATCAAGAAAGAGCAAATTATCCTGCTATACTACTCCTATGTCGGTCTAGCGTCGTAACTATTATTACATTGATCAAAATATGTAATGAAAAGCTAACTATATTTATGTAAAATAAAGGACACAAGGATGTTCATTTGACTTTCAATAAAATCTGATTCATTACCAACTCACATCACTCACCAACAGTAAACTAATAAAAATTTATAGAGCTGTCTACAAAGATACAATGACACTTAAGCAAACTTATAACCTTGTGATGAGAGGTGTGAGAAAAAAGAATTACTAAATAATAAAAGCTTCACAGATGAAAAATTGACCAATTAAGTTAGTAAAAAATAAATATTTTTTCATCACAACTACATAGAGACTCGTGGCTCCAAAATCTGAGGAAGTGGTTCGGGCTCACATCGGTCGAACTATTCAGAAGCGCCGCAAACAAGATCAGAATTGCCATGTTAATAGCCAACGTTCGCAACGGACAGGGCACTTGAAGAAGAAGAAGAAGAAGAACTACATAGAGGGGTTTGACAGTTGAAATGTGTAATAAGAAATATAACAAAAAGACTCTCATCTAGGGATTCATAAATATAAAAAAAAAGAAACATAAAATGAGATATATGCCAAATTAAAATCGGTTAATAAACAAAAAACTTATTGCAAAATGAACACCAAAATCGCTGTTTTTAAAAAATGTTAATAACTATTTTAATATTTATTAAAATTTGTTTAAATGTACATGAGCTAGAGAGTCTTATCGTGTATAAATTTTGTGCAAAAGATGGACAAGATTCGTTGAATAGTTTTTGTGAAATTTAGTTTGTTTATTTATAACATTTTTTGAAAAATGTGCTAAATTCTAAGGCAGGTCCAGATAAGACTGAATGGATCTCAATAATCCAAGCCTATTTTCGTCGATGAGACGTATATATACTAATGTCATATGGAAAAAAAAGTTAAAAACAATTACGTTTATGTACACAAAATGATTAAATAATAAATAGCACATTTTAAGCTTATAAACATTTAAAATACTCATATCAATGCTTATAATTTTATTTGCTAAATATTTTGTTAAAGACTTAGACTTTTCTTAAAAAAGATTGGTTAATTTCAGCCCTTAATGTTGTTAATTAACATAACAATGAATAAAAAAGGCTATCTTGACACCCAAAGGTCATAGGACCATTATTTTGTTTTAAGTTGTGTTTTTTAACCAGGACTCTGAGATAGCGCG
>NW_027314503.1:0-14355 GCF_040954645.1 Diabrotica undecimpunctata | reverse complement strand
ACGCGCTATCTCAGAGTCTACAAAAGAGTACAAAAAGAAAAACAAGGGATTAGACAACAACGAAAGGATATCCAAAATAACATGGAATGAATGGAGAAACAAAAAAGAGAAAAAAATATCATAGTGACATGCCTAGTAATTTATGCAACAGACAAAAAGAAACTAAAGCAAAACTAACAAATTTCATAGAACTACATGTATGGTTTAAAAGCAACTTGAGTTCACTGGTTTTTACAGTCCAAAACTCATGTGAGTGGTGTTTTGAGTAGGGACATATTGTTCCCGAACAGTTAAATCTGTAGACATCAATATTATGTCGTTTATTTTAATACTTTTAAGATTGTAATATTAAATCGAAATACACCCCCTGCTTGGTGATGGGGTTACACAGGCAGTAGGAAACAAAATTTACTGTAGATGACCTGCCAACACTGAAAACGTTCGTTATCACAACAAAAGTTTTCGCTTCAATATAAAAGATTTTAACGATTCACCAATTAACCAAGCAGCAATCACACCTGTCATAACCTATATAGCAGAGGTAATGTGATTGACTAATAGAGTAGAAGAGACACCAAGAATAATAGAAAGTATAATCTTAAGAAGAATTACTGGATAAAAATTATTAATCTTCTTATTCTTAATAAGAATTACTGGATATTATTACAATCTGTAGTAGTTATACAATTATACTTATTTAATCAGTCAGTATCCCTTTTAATTGTTACAAAAGATTAAAGTCTCCCCTGGCATAATCATACCTACAAGACTGTTGTATATTACTCATAATATATAAATTATATTTCAATTAAAGTAACAATTATTCTAGTGCGGGTGGTAATTATCTTCAGAAACCAAAGAAGACCCAAAGTTATTCAGATTGGTTATGGATGTGTTTGAAAGTATAAGATACAGCAGTTTATATTTACAATTTAAAATTGTATTATATTGATTTAAATTATTTAGATTTATAAATGTTTTAAGCAAGTTGCTCTTTTCACAACTGGACGGCGTTATGCATCACTAGACCAAGCGCCATTTTTTTAAATTATAGATTATGGCGCTTTCTGCTGGAAAATAGCATAAACTATCTACAGAATAAACCCATTAATTTGTTAGTAACAATTAACCAAATATATTTAAAAAGACCAAGTGCATTTCTTCTTATTCTGGATTTTGAATTTTGCATAACTAGACCAAGCGACTAATTTTGTGTATAAGTTTTCCATCAGTAGACCAAGCGCCTCTTGCCAGCGTTTTAATGATTGTAAATCGAATATTTGGCAACATACGAACATTAACGTTATTGACAATAACTTGTTAAGGCATTTAGGTTAAGAAGTAATGGCAGTTATTGCTTTAATTTTTGCTATAAAATAACCTGTAACAAACTAAACTCCTGACGCTACGCCTATGGAGGAAACTTAGTTGGAATAAAGAAGTTAGAAACTATGATTACAAATCGTAAATCAGACATAGAACACAGTAAGCTAAGCTGGCTTAAAACAAGAGAAATTTAAATCAGAAAGGATAAACCACCGAGTATTTTTATGAAAACTGATTTTGACACAGTAAATTTGAAGTAGATCTTCACAAGAAACTTTAAAAAGGACGGCCCGTTGCAATGCAATTAGTAAGTAACCACTTGATTTCTCTTTGGCTCACAGTCAAGCTACTTTCTGTGCCTAAGCTTAATCTTTAATGCACCTAATACCAAATGATGCAAAACCTCTGCATCGCTCCCTTTTCAGTAACAATACAGTAGAAGATGACATTAATGGATTTACATTTGACATTACTTTCTACAATAATTTTTTTTTAATGACACTATTACTCCACCACCCAAAGTCTTGCCACTATCCCTATCCTTGCGGAATACTATGTAGCGATTATCAAAAAGTTCTTCATTGGAGATTCCATCTTAAGCCATATTTAAGTTAGTAGGATGATACCAAAATCGTCACTAAAAACATTGGTATATAGATCACTTGCGTAAGTCGCTTCAAGTCCGCGATGGCCGTATTCGGAGCAAGTCTAGTTGCATAAAGGGATACACACTTAGGAACTGACTGAAAATCCTTGTTTTCTTCATTATTTTTAACCATAAACTTGCGGTATATCATTGGATGCTGCTGCTGGTATTGCTGCTAAATACCAGCGTTTAAGTTCTGTTGTTAATGTCTATATTTTGTTGATTTGTTTGGTTTATGTTTGGTTTTTGTTTTGATTGGGATTCGTCAGTTGACATCTGCCTGATAGCATCGTTCTGTGTCTGCAGTTTTGGCGTGGTAACGACAGAACTGTAACATTTATTTGCAACGTTGCCAAAGTTCATGTTTGATAAAGATATATTTTCTTTTAATAATAATCTAATAATTGCTAATATAACATACTCTTTAGCTTTTAATTCGGAAATAAGATCGTCCTTACTTTTAAGTAATTATTGTTTCGCAGAAGCATCCTGATGTTTTCATTAAAGTTTTGTTCTGATATAACCTCACTTTCTGAAGCACAGCATTTCACCAAATTATTTTTTCCAACAACTATCAATCCAGCTACCCTTAAAGCACAAGATGAATTGAGAACTACTTGACACGTTAAACACGTCACCGTAACAATATTATTTTGGAACATTTGCACCTTTTAATTACATCGAAATTGGCGACATGCTCTTCTTTGTCCATGCTGCCACATATAATAGGTACGTTGTTTACTTTACAAATTTACCTTGTCAAATTCAGATCAAATAATAATAATAAAATATAAATAAATATCCTTCCATAGTAACTTTAATTATTATATCAAATAAATAATATGTATAGAGATAATAATTATATTTATATGAAATTATTTTAAACCAATATTTAATATAAGAATTTAAACAGATGATTTAATGTTGTTATTGTTCGAATGAAATTTACGACTTTGATTAAATTTTGACAATCGTTAAAAATCGAAATTGTTAGCGAAAGATATTCTTTAAATTTTTTACTTCTCATTTAATTTCTATATCTCGTTAGTTACTTTTTATGCACTTTTTCATTTAAACTTGCTTAGAGTAAATGCATGATAACTAGAAACGAATTTATTGAGAATAGTGAGTCGATGTCAAGAACAGCTACTCTATCACGCTACTCGTGACGATGCCATTTCGTGGCGCTAGTTCTGTGACGCTCGCCTCAATATTTTACTGTAGGGAAAAGAAGTAATATAACGCCAGTATAGAAGCTTTGCTTCAAAAACTACATTCTAAATACAAACTGTAAGAATAATGTCGGAATTGGTTCCAAATACAAGATGTTACATTAGTATTAATGTTACAAAAATTATGTTAGTACTTCAGGATCACGATCAGGATACGATATTACGATAATCTAAAATCTAAATAAATTTATAAGAATGCTTAAAGTACATACCACTTTTTCTACTCCTCTCAATACTTTCCTTTTTTGGCTGACAATTTAATTTAAGATTGAGCTCTTAGTGTACGGGCGTATTTAGCATAAAGAAGAATTACTAAATGGTAGTACATAAATTTCGAAAAGTATACAAAGAAACAGTCCATCAAGACAAGCTGCCGCCAATGACAAATCAACCGTCTTTTAAAAATGCAAATAAGGATCTAATTTGCATGCTCGCATCCACTATTCGAGATACCTTCCAACAACGTCTCTTGCAAATTATTAAAAAGGGTTTCATCAATACCGGTGAAGATTCGCATTAGCATTATTTAAAAGAGGAGACAGTGTTGGTTTAAAAATATATATACAAATATCGCAAAATTGAACCTTACAAAAAAAATATAATTTTTATTTAGGCTGACATTAAAGTATCATAAATATGACAATTACAGAAAAACATTATTTGATTAAGTTTTACTTTCAAAAATTCATAAAAAATGAAACCACCTAAACTATACTAAACATTACCAACAATTACCACCATTAGAACCTCGTTCAATTCATACAATAGAACATCTAAAAATAACAAATCTCCAGGAAGTTACGATATACCTGCATTAAATGTGGGGCCGACGTTAAATAAGTTTAAGAGCTTAGAATAAAAAACAATTACTCTGAGATAGCGCGTAGTATTGGAATAGTTTGTCCTTTACACAAAAAGGGAAATCCGTTACACAATTTTAATGCAGAAACTGTAAGGGTATAACCCTTCTTAACACAGTGTACAAAATATTTTCGTATATTCGTGTAAAGTGATTTAGGTCTGGTTAGTGTTGAAAAATTCTCGAGAATAAAAAATCAGAGAATATTCTCTCCAAAAGCTTATACTTATCCTTTCAACATATTAAAAAAATATAAAATCGCCTTCTCGAAGAAATGCACGCTACGGCATAAAAAATATAAAATTTTAATGGACTAAAAACCATCGAGAAAATCTAAACTAATAGCCTTGTTACCAACAAAAAAGGTCCCAGAAAATACAAGTAACTACAACTACTAACGACTTATTTCCCTGTTGTGTCACTTTTTCAAACGTGACGGTGGACACCATTTTGTGGGGCTAGACTAAACAAGAGACTTGTCCTAACCAGAATAAAAAATAAAGTTGACAAGCACCTCATTCCACGAAAAGGAGGATTTAGACCCAAATCTAGAACCGGCCAAGTTATCCCACTAACAAAACACATTGAAGAAGTTTTATACGATACTCTCAAAAAAATTTACTGGGTATATTTCGTTTCGTAGCGTATTTTTTTGGGCATAAACCGCTCGCCTATAAGTAGTTGGTGGGTTTAAAAGAACGGCCTCCCACAGGGGATGTTTTTCAGTTCCAATGGTTTTAATATATATATATATATATATATATATATATATATATATATATATATATATATATATATATATATATATATATATATATATATATATAAGGCCGACCCACGCTTACACGAAACACTTCCTCTATGCTGACAATCTTGCAATATGTGCTCAAGGAGAAAGTTTTGAAAAAGTAGAAAAGAAACTTTAAACTGCATTAAACACAATGATTGCCCACAGCCTGCAGAATTCTCTGGGATTTAATCGTTCGGAAACCCAAGTCTAGGCCTTGAATCATCGCACACAGAAAGCTAAGTGAAAACTCAAAATTGCATGTAATGGCAAAATATTAGAACAAGCAGACCAACCTAAATACCTTGAACTGACTCTGGACTTGTCCCTCGGCTACAGAGAACAGTGCATAAAAATAAGAAAAAAAGTAATAACTAAGAACAGCATACTCATAAAGCTAACGAGAAATAAATGGGGTGCATGTCCTAGCGTTTTAAGAATAACGACACAGGCATTATAACTGCTGAGTATACATGCCACGTTTGGAACAGATCAGACCATACAAAACAAGTGGATACTGCGCTAAATGAGACATGCAGAAAACTAGGTACACAAAATCCCACTGAAATGTAGCACAACACATAGAGCAAATTAAACAAATCGCGAACAAGCGGCATGCGCTATGCCATGCTCAAACGCGGTGAAAGCTACTGAAATCCAGGAAAAGTTTTTTTGGAAGATTTCAGGATTAGCCGCCTGAATATTTTTGTCTTCCCCAAGTTCAATGGACCAGCCAATCGCTAAGTTTTAAAACGTGGAAAGCTATGAACAGGATAAGAACGGGAGTCGCTCCAGTAAAATGAAATATGGCAAAATGAGGGAGAATAGACCAAGATCATGTAAACTAAGAGTAGGGGAAACAACAAAATGTAGAACATCTTAGATCCAGAAACTGTCCCCAACGATGTATTTTCGAAGATTTGTGGATCGTTAACAAATAAGAAACCGATGTAGCCCGATATTGGACCGAAATTATCTGAATGACATAATCTGGACATGATAAAGTAAAAAGTAAGTACATGTCTAATTAACACCAATTGAAAATAAAATTATGTAGTGTATTACATTTAAACAATGGTATTACTTTAATAATTATTAACAATGCGAAATACATTTTATACGTCGGCTAGTTCTGAGAAATAAATTAAAACTTATTCACTTATTTTGTCCCACGAACTACTATAAAAATATATTTTTATATGTATTTTAAATTCACCAGAAGCGACGTATTATTCAGTATGTAACCATGTTCCTATATTTTTTACATAATGAGCTATTTATCTTTATTTGTTTATTAATATTGTGTAAATAGTGAAATATTGTTGTATAATTTGAATAATTTTGAATTGTTTATTTTGTAAATGTATATATGTTAATTCAGTTTTGTACATTTATGTTAGATAAATAATCATAAGCATTGACAAAAAACTGTTATTAACAATACATTTCGAAAAAATATAGAGGATTTGGTTACAAATGCTGCTTTGTAAATAATTCAGTATTTACCAATCGTAGAAAACGTACAATATCGGTGACGCGTTATAGCACAGCGGATTTTTTTAAATTAATTTACATGAAATGGTAAATAATCCTTGATATTTACTAATAAAAATGACATTTTTGCTTTTACGTTTGCACAGTTGTCGATCGGCCAAAAAATCCCAGAAAAATTCATCATATTACTAAGGCCGACGCTTTGTCAATAAATAAGTAGAATAAAAACACAGCCTGTCGCTACTAATTACCGGGTAATTACAAAGTGTTAAAGACTGTCCAAATAAATACTAGTTCTTCAACCGACTGACTTACTGTGAGTATAAAAATAGTACAATTTTTAACTTATACATGTTAATTCGAGTTAATGGAAAATATGATCAATTATACTGTAATGCAACTTATGCAAGAATATCCCGCTATATGCTACGACCAAAACGAACAATTGATAATAAATCAAACGCTGACACCTTACTAATATCAAATAGCAACAAACATCCATTCAATTCCTTTCACGATGTCTTACCAACAACGTCATTTACATCAAACTTCCAACAAAAATAAGATGAACCCATCAAACAATAATACATTCAGCAGATACTCCATCTACCAGCGATACACAACATCCCATTCAAGCTTACTATCAAACTCGAAAAAATTGCCAATCCCGGAAGAAAACATCAAAAAACAAAGAAACTACAGTAAAGGATTACTGGCTGGTTACCAAAAAAATAGACGGAAATATATTTAGCGTTTTAGGTATGAAGATGAAGATAATAGAACTCATGCCACTACTGAGAATACAAATGGGCCTAAGCTTCCTCCTATATTCACAGATTAAGTAGAAAATATCAATCCTCTAACGACGCTATTAACAAAGTTATGTCCAGATCAGAACATAATAAAAGCCTTAGGAACGGACTAAGTTAAAGTATAACCAAAATTCGGAGAGGTTTATACTAAAATCACCAAATACCTTTAGAAAAGCAAACAGAGCTTTATACGTAAAAACCAAATTAAAAAAAAAAGCTTTAGGTTTGTAGTAAAAAATATACATCATTCGATAGAACCAAATTAAAAATAGCATATAACTTTTAGGATATGAAGTCGAACAAATATGTTTTTATTATAAAATAAAAGATCTCTTACCTATGTATACTGTGGATTTAAAGAGCAAAGAAAATAAGATATACGAAAGAATATTCTTAATGAACCTAAGTTTAATATTCGAACCGCCGTGTATATACCAAGTGTTATAACCCAATGCACTCGTTGCCAGAGATACAGTTACACAAAAATTGTTTGTCAAAGCAGCTTTAAATTTGTAAAATGCACAGAATTACACCAGACTACTCAGTGCCTAGCAAATATAAAAGATAACATGGTAAAATGCATACATTGTTCTGAAAAACATGTAGCAAACTACAGAAGCTGCAAAATTCATAAATAATTGCAACATGATACATACCTTAGATTAAGGGACAAAACTCTAACAAAGATAAACAGAAGCACAACAACCTACAAATCCAGGGTCCATTTACGCACTAGCCACATCTCATCAAATACATGCTGCTATTATAAACCAGCCAAATCGATTGGTCAGAACCCAGCACTCTGATCTCGCCGAGTTGAAAGTGATGATAAGAGATATTTAAACACAAATGGGAACAACGATGCACCTGATCACAATACTTGTAGCTAAAATATCGAAATGACGACACAGCTATTGAAGATAGCAGAATAAAATTCCAACGGAATTGGTTCAAATACTCAAAAAATCAAAATGTTTATCAATAATAAAAATATTGATATTTTACTAGTTGCAGAGACAGACTTTACAAGTAAAAATTACCTAAAAATGCCAATTATACCAACTATAATATCTATCACACTAACCACCCAGATAATACAGCCTATGGGAAAACAACAATTATAATACGCAATTCTATAAAACATTATGAACTGGAAAGTTTTAAGAAGACAAATATACAAGCCACTACACCACACAAAAATATATAATATCAGTAGCACTGGAAAGTAGTACAGGCACACTAATAATTTCCGCAGTGTATTGCCCACCTAAATTAAAGAAAAAAAATGAATAATAAAGCTCTATCCAAACGCTTGGAAATAAATTTATAAGTGGGGGAGACTTTAACGCCAGGAATACATTATAAGGATCCCGAAAACAAAAGGCAGATAAATAAGGTTCACGATCTGTGACAACAGCCTAAACTCGATAGCAACAGACGAACCTAGATACTGACCATCAGATCCTAAAAAAATTCCAGATGCCATGGACTTCTTTATCACTAAAGGTATCAATACCAGACATCTAAAAATAGAATCCAGCTTTGATCGTTTATTCGATCATCCCCAATTCCCTTAACCTACTTCGCCGAGGTAGTGCAAAAATCATAAGAATAACATCTGTACAACAAAAACACAAATTAGTTTGTTTTTAATGAAAAACTAGCCCAAACAATTAAACTCAATGTGTCCCTCAAATCATAATATAATATAAAAGTGGAACTGAAAACCATTACATTTAGAATCAAAGATGCTGCTTGATATGCAACTCAATCTATGGGTAACAATACATATAAAGATAAAAACCCAGTTAGAGTAAAAATCCCAAAAAAAAAAGACTTCGCAAGAAATGGCAGAAATGCAGAACTACAACAAATAAAAAAGCTATAAAAACATACCTGAAAAGTCTAGCATCTAGAGAAGTAACAGTTTATTTTCTTTGGGCTGGAACACGAAAAATCAAGCAACCTCCTCAATAAATACGACCATAAGAGACGACTCTGGAATCTTGACTATAAATAATAGGGAAACGCCAAAGGCCTTTGCGAGATATTTAAAAAATATTTTTAAACCCCACTACTACGTACAAACAGAGGACGATAGCAAAATACAAAGATTGTATTACCACCTCATCATATGGATTTGCCGATTCAAAATTTTTTTTATAGAGAAATCTCTTAGGTATATAATAATGAACGAAACTAATCCCAAAAATGTCCCTGGGTAAAACCTAATAACTGGAAAAATATTAGAGAAGTTTTAAGAAATATTACAAAGTTGCGAAAATTCTTATAATACTAAAACCTGGAAAATGTGTCAATGCGTTAACATTCTACAAGCCTACAAGTCTTCTACCAATGATCTCTAAAGTATTTAAAAAACTTCTCATAAAAAGGTTGCCAATCCAAGCCCCTTAGAGGGAAACTTAATCCTACAACATCAATTTGGTTTCTGTTGCAAACATGGTTAATAGCAGCTTGGTAAAATAAATACATAGTGATCTGGAGCACAAAGAATACTGTAGTGCAGCCTTTCTGGTCAGAGCTATTCGAAGTTAAATCTAGTGTGCCTCAAGGCAGCGTTCCTAACGTGTGCTTCCCAACGCGCTCGCGAGTGAGATGTTCGACGTCAGTGGTGAAGTGCGCAGACTAAAGCAGTATAAACAAACAGACTTAACAACTAAATTTTAAAATCAGACTTAAATAGATATCTAATAAATTTTTAACCATTAATTGAATTTAAAAGCAAAAGCAAAAGCAGCATTCGTTAGAATGAGAACTATTTTCAACAGTCGAGACATATCATTAAAAACAAAATGCCGTCTATTGAACTGCTACATATTCACAGTTCTGCTCTACGGAATGGAAGCATGGACACTGACTGTTGCATCTATGAATCGGCTCGAAGCTTTCGAAATGTGGTGTTATAGGCGCATCTTACGTATATCCTGGGTTGACAGAGTTACTAATGTGGAGGTCCTGCGTAGAATGGGGAAAGAATGTGAAATTCTCATGACCGTCAAAACTAAAAAGTTGGAATATCTAGGTCATGTAATGAGAAATCAAGAACGTTACGGCCTTCTCCAGCTGATTCTCCAAGGGAAAGTAAATGGTAAGAGAGGACCGGGAAGAAGACGCATTTCCTGGCTTCAAAATTTGCGAAGGTGGTATAACACGACTACCACTGAACTGTTCCGCGCTGCAATAAGCAAAGTGAAGATAGCCGTGATGATCGCCAACGTCCGGAACGGATAGGCACTTTAAGAAGAAGAAGAATTGAATTTATGTTTTGTCATTATTCAATGTTTAATTAAAGAGAAATTTAATTGGAAGTTCTCCCTACATGACCATGTAATAGACATACACTTAACTTGTTGTTCCTAACAAAGGAACAGATTCTTAAACAAACAAAAAAATATGACAACAGTTTTTCGACGGGTAAAAGTTAATTTTAAAAGGATATATTCAACAACATGTAAATATTCTTCTTGTTCTCAAAGTTTCTTCTCCTGTCGGAGGTTGAAAATCACTATGGAAATTTTCTTCCAGAAGGAGTGTAATGATATGTATTCCTCACCTGGACATGCATCCTTATACATATAAGGAGTATGGCTCTAATACTTTTACTCTAACACAAGCTTACTTTCCAAACCCAGTGATATGATGAGGCATCCAAAGATTTTTAGTGAAGTTCTGAAGCTATTTCCTGTAGCATTTTAAATTAATTACTTCTTCTTCTTCCTTTGCCCTATCCGTTTCGGACGTTGGCTATTAACAAGGCTATTTTGACTTACGGCACCCTTTAGGTCACGGCACCTCTGAACAGTTCGGTGGATGTTAGTCCGAACCGTTGTCGCAGGTTATGCATCCATAAGTGTCGTCTTCTTCCCGGTCCCCTCCTACTGTCGATTCTTCCTTGGACTATTAACTGTAGCAGCCGGTACTTAGTATGCCTCATGACATGTCCGAAGTACTCAAGCTTCCGTTTCTTTACGGTGAAGATTAAAGTAATTACTATTTTTATATAAATAAGCCACAACTGAAGGTTAAAATAAGTTTATTGACGTTTTAATTTTTACTTCGGAAATCGTTCTCAAAATACCAACATTGATAAATTAAATAAATTTGGTTTTTTTGCTACTTAAACAAGAACGAAATAAGAATTGTATTTATAAAATACCTTGTATATGCGATCAGTTTGATTTAGGTGAAACATCAAGGCTATTAAATCTTAAAATAAGTGAACATCAATGTTATATTAAAAATAAAGAATTTAATAGATCCAAATATGTAATCGTGCATGGGAAAATGAACATAAGGTTCAACGGAATGATTCAAGTTATAGTCCTAAAAGAAACAGTTGGTAAAAAGAGAAGAATCAAAGAAGCGGCTCTAATTACGCTAAATGAGACCAATTGTGTCGCAAATTCCTCAGCAAAATGCAGTAGGATTTGGTTATCCATATTAAAAGAGAAAATTATTATAAGGAAAATATCACTACTAGTTAGTCAGTAACATATCGAGCATACATTATTTATGTTTGTAAGAACAAATACTTACCATGTCGGGATAGTATTATGAGGTTTTTTTCCCTCGTTTTTTCCTCATGATTTACTATGGAATCACTAACAGGAGTATTTTACTGCCATTATGGCATGTGGTTGTCTTTTTAAAGAGAATTGTACATGCTATGTTTTTTCTGACTGATATTTTCAAGTTAAAGTTGATTTCATGTAATCTAATGAACTATCTTACAATAAAGTCGGAACGAAACTCAGCTATACGGCAATATCATTTTAGAGTCGTCAATATATCGTCTATATAAATAAGTCAAAGATTATTTTGAGATTATTGACTAGTGCTCCTTTAATTGACATGATTTTATTGATGTCTCCTGATGTCTCTTTAAACATCTTTTTTCAATACATATTGAAATTTTGAAGGGATAGTACACATACTTGTCGTACTCGTCTTCTTATAGGCACCTTTTTCGATTTTTGTTGGCCTGCTCGTATTATGGATTTCTAAATCCTAACCATCTTTTTCTGTGTTCCGTAATGTATTTACACTCTGAGATAGCGCGTTTTTGACGAAGGATTTCTCAAAGTTAAATATACATATTATGAATACGACACAGTTGATATTTTGAAACCATTCTATGAGTGTTTGTATAGTAAATAATGCCTCTCTAGTGCCAAAACCTTATCTAAATACCAGTTGTATATATATATATATATATATATATATATATATATATATATATATATATATTGTTGCTGTTATTCTATTGTCTTGTTTTTTTGTAAACACGTTCATGTTTTACTCGAAAGAGAATATTTGACACATGTTGCAGCAAGCTTATCGTTCTCTATTAGTTCTTTGTTAGTATTCTTAATATTTCTATATTCATTTCATCCGGTCCCATGGCTTTAAAATTTTTTGAACGTTTTAGTGCTTTTTTAATTTCTCCAGCCTTCCGTCATCTTCAAATAGCTCTTTTATATATTCTTCCCACCTATTTATTTGCTCATCACATTCAATTAATATTTTGGTGTTTTTTACCAATTTTTGTGTATTTGTATATGTCAGCTGCTTATTTAATTTAACTGTATATGTTAAAGCTGTCATGTGTTTTTCAAATATTTCCATTTTTGCTTATTTTCTGACAGCCACAATTCCTTGGCTTCTTTGATTTTTTGTTTAATTATTTCATTTACGTTTTTGTATTGTTGTTTGTTTTTGTGATTGCATTTTTTCGATTTCAATATTAATGACTATTTCTTTTGGTAACCATTGTCTTTTCTATGGCAAGCAAATTTCTAAATTGTATACACTCGCTTAGACAAGTTATCTCATATTTGTTTATTGACCTAAACAAATCATTATTGTTTTTACTGCAGGTGCTACAACCCATTTAACCAGCATCTAGAAGCGATCAACAAGTTGTTTTGTCAACTGCATAAAGTCATAACAATAAATTTAAAATTTTTTGTAAAGATATGGGCAGGATTTGCTTTAATGACATTAAAATATCTATTTTTTTAATGTACAATAAATACTCTGAGATAGCGCGTTATCATGTTTCTTTGGTCCCTGCCTTTTTCAGGTTTGCATTTAAGATAAGACGTTGGCACACCTGAGGGAGTGAGCTAGACGAAATTTGATTCCAACTTTTAGAGGGTAGCTATAATTTTCCAAAACAAATACAAAAGAAATGCAATATGTAAAAAAAAAATAATTTAAATCACAATATCATAAATGTGTTGGTTGTGTCCATTTTAAATAGGCAAAAGAAATAAATTAGACTTACTCACAATCAATTTAATTTTACTACCAAAAAAATGACCGGTTTCGCTTTCTAAAATTTGCAAAGCATCTTCAGGTCAAACGGCACAAAGTAAATTAAATGCTGAAATTATAAAAAGCCCATATTAGGGTGCTGTCTTATAAAGATGTAGATCAAAAAAGTTATAGTTATTATGGCTATATTACATTTCTGTGTTTATTAATATGCATAGAATTGATTTAGCATACAAAGTAAAAACCCACAAATTTGTGAGAGATAATCTATTGAATTGTAATAAATTAGAAATAAACAAAATACTACTTACATGCCTGTACAAGAATTTTTATATACAATACAGGATAGTTTGAACTACGTATCACGAATTATTATATAAAATTCTTGTACCGGCATGTAAGTAGTATTTTGTTTATTTCTAATTTATTATAATTCAATAGATTACCTCTTATTATTTTGTTGGTTTTTACTATGTCTGCTAAATTAATTTTATGCATATTAATAAACACAGACATGTAATATTGGCATAATTACTATAAATTTTTTGATCTATATCTTTATAAGACAGCACATTAATATGGGCTTTTTATAATTTTAGCATTTAATTTACTTTGTACCGTTTGACCTGAAGATGCTTTGCAAATTTTAGAAAGCGAAACCGGTCGTTTTTTGGTAGTAAAATTAAATTGATTGTGAGTAAGTCTAATTTATTTCTTTTACCTATTTTAAATCACAATACTCTACATGAAATAAAAAACTACATACTAAAAAAAACAGCAACAAAAAACATTTTTGTTTCCTCAAGCATTTAACTAGCTTATAAAGTAGATATTGTCCGAATATTTTATTATTTATTATAAGATCGTTTACATTTTTTTTTAATTTACTCTGAGATAGCGCG
>NW_027314502.1:0-14364 GCF_040954645.1 Diabrotica undecimpunctata | reverse complement strand
ACGCGCTATCTCAGAGTACCTATTAAACAATTTCCACTTGCATATCGGATAGGAAAAGACGACACAGAGGAAACTGAAAAAGTACGTACATACTTAGTGGTTTTTCATCACTAGGGAGTCATAATAGGAGGTGATTTTAATGCACATTTGGGTCAGTCCAAAAGGAAATGCGATGCCAATAAAACAATTAACACAAAAAAAATTTCAAACAAACAAATTAATACTTCAGTAAATGACCGTTTTGGAGTGTAATTTCTTTTACAAAGACAAAGACTTTAAGACAAAAATTGGTTAAGACACTGCTGTTCAAAGTTTGCATTCACTCGTGATTAGTGACTAGTTCAAGCCCTTTCAACTGCAACCCTTTTAAAAATAAGCGTTTACAAAAATTAATATAATGATCTTCAATAACAAAAACCAGAAGACCTAAAATCCTATAGACTGTAAGTTTGTTGCCGATTCTTTCAAAGGTATTCGAAAAGCTTCTATTGATAAGATTGATTCCATTAGAAAAAGGTAAACTTATTCCCGACCACCAATTCGACTTCAGGTAAAAGCATGGGACAATTGAACAGGTCCACAGAATAGTAAAAAAATCTTCTACGCACTGGAAAGTAAATCCTACCTCTCAGCAGCCTTCCTAGACGTCAGTCAAGCCTAGAATAAGGTTTGGCATAAAGGTCTACTTTATAAGATAAGGAAAAAATTGCCATATCCTTTCTTTCCATTCCTAAAATCCTACCTTTCAAATAGATACTTCATGGAAAAGCAGCACGATGAATACACTGAGCTTCACCCTATCAAAGCATGTGTTTCAAAAGCAAGTGTATTAGGACGTTATTTTATTCCTGATGTTCACTGCAGACCTTTCATCTAGTCATAACTGCAGACCTTTCATCTAGTCGTAGCACAGTAAGTTGCTTCTTTTGCGGACGATACCGCAATACTGGCCATGGACTCTAATCCCACAAAAGTATTAGTAAATTTAAAAAAAAAAACCTAAATAAAATAGAAACTTGGCTAAAAAAATGGCGAATTCGAGTAAATGAGACCAAGTCAACACATGTAACATTCACAATAAAACGAGGTGAATGCCCTCCAGTCACATTCAATGGCAAGCAATTAAGTAAGGCAAACGACACAAAATACTTAGGTATCCATCTTGACAAACGACTAATCTGGCAGAAGCACATCTTTACCAAAGGAAAACAACTGGGCATCAAATTTAGACATATGTTCTGGTTGATTGCTCGAAACTCTAAATTAACATTGGATAACAAACTGCTAAAGAACAATCTTGATTTGTATCGAGATACAGCACTAACGACCACTTACTAGTGATAAAGAACCTGATAGAGAAGTCTGCAGAATACAACAAAATGGTATTTGTCGACTACGAAAAAGCATGCGATACCATAAGCCATCAGAAAATGTTAAAAGCATTGACAGAATGCCGAAGAGACCATCGCTACACTAACATAATCAAATATATCTAATAAAAACCCACAGCTAGCATAAGACTATCTGAATAAAAAACAAATAAATTCTGTATACAGCGACGAGTACGGCAACGAGACAAAGTCTCTCCAAAGCTATTCACGACGCTTTTAAAATATACTTGTAAGAAGGTACATCTGAACGAGCATGGTTCAACATAAATTGGAGAGAAGCTCAGTCATTTGAGATTTGCAGATGACATCGTCCTTATAGCCGATCGTATGGATGATGCAATAATAATGTTTGAAAAATTATATCACGCTTCCTTGGAGGCCGGACTAAAGATTAATATGAACAAGACGCAAATAATGACTAATCTGGTGCTAAATCGAAATATTGCTGTTGATGGAAGGGATATTGTGCAGACTACATCGTATAAGTACCTAGGACATGAAATTCGGTTTGGACAGAGATAACCAGACATGTGAGCTCCCACGTCGCATAGGATTAGCCTGGGCAGGGTTTGATAAATTAAACCATGTATTTAAATCGGATCTACCCATACGCCTCAAAAGGAAAATTTTTGACCAATCTGTGTTACCTGTACTCACTTATGGAGCGGAAACATTAACACTCACAAAAAAGGTAGCTAATAAGATTAGCGTGACTCAGATGGCTATGGAGCGCCAGATGTTGGGTGTCTCTCTGAGAGACCGAATCCCAAACGAAAGAATACGTCGTAGAACAAATACAACAGACGCTATCGAAAAAATCTCGTCGTTAAAATGGAATTGGGCAGGACACGTCGCCAGATTATCAGACAACTGATGGACAAAACGTATTTTAGAGTGGAAGCCAAGGCAAGAAGCAATACGGAGCAGAGGACGCCCACCAACTAGAAACACCTGGATGCAAGCCGCACAAGACAGAGACAGATAGAAAGAGCTGAGGGAGACCTATGTCCAGCAGTGGACGCATACAGGATAATAATGATGATGATGAATAAACTGCTTATATACAAGGCGATCTTCAGGCCCATATGTACATATGGTACTCAGCTATGGAGTTATATTGTTTTTCATTTTGGCTACTACTGTTCTAATCTTGGTTATTGTTGGTGGGCACTTTTCTCTGATGTCTGCTTGGTCTAATTGTATATCAAAGTTCTCCTCCAGCCGCCATTATGATAGAAGTTTTACGTTTTTGCTTTTGCGGCTTTGCGCACAAATTGGCGCATTTCTTGTACAAGAAACTGCAGCGGACACAAATTCTTGTATCGTTTCTGATATAAGAACTTATACGCTTGTATGACACTATCCATGTTTTTGTTATATCAGAAACGATATAAGAAATGATACAAGAAAATGCATAGTGTCATACGGCCTTTACAAACTCATAGGGGCGCATACGTCAAATAACTGTCAAAGTGAAAATTTGAATTTAAAAGTTCTCCGATAAAATTATAGTTTTTAATAATTTTAAACAGTATTGATTTAAAATTTAAGTGCAAAAACCATAATAAACGAGCCGGTTTTCTAATTAGTATTGTGATTTACTTTTTATGTATAATTAGGATTTTAATTTTGACCATATAGTTAAACGACAAGTGTTTTACGGTTGTAAACTTATATTTTGTTCCCCCAATGGGGGACACTAGTGCAGGGACGTCCTCGTTGACGCAAATGTTAGTAGATAATAGTGAGGACCATTTAAAAATAACTAATAATCAAAGCATGACCATAAAAAATGTCAACAGTGTAGGTGCTGTCATGGAACCGGAAAAGAAAACCTTTAATTTACGCTCAGATAAGTATAATATTAAAAATATTTGGGTTTATATTGAAAAAGTAAATGTTGAAAATTTAGGTAGATTACATCCGATGACTGTTGGTCACATATTATTCAAAAAATTAAAGCTTACAAATATTTTAGAAATTAAAAGCATAGGTAGAAATCTTATCAAGGTTTTGTTAAAGTCTTTACTGGAAGCAAATAATTTAGTAAATAATCAAGCATTAAAATTGGAAAATCGTAAGGCGTACATACCTAATCATTTGTTGGAAATTAAGGGTTTAGTACGGGACGTAGATACTCAGTATGACGTAGATTATTTAATAAATACTATAGAGTCATCTTCTAAAGTTATTAATATATATAGAACTAAACGTAAAGTTGTTAATGATAATAAAGTTGAATTCATAGATAAAAAGACAATAATTATCACATTTGAAGGCAACGTTCTGCCAAATTATGTTTCTTTTAATAAGGTATTTTGTCCTGTTGAACAGTATATTGGAAAAGTCGTTCAGTGTTATAAATGTCTTAGATTTGGACATGTATCCAAACAGTGTAAAAGTACACAAGAACGGTGTATTCAGTGTAGTGAAATTAAAGAAAAAGATCATAATTGTAATAGAGAAGTTGTATTTTGTATTCATTGTAAAAGTAGGAACCATCTGTCGATATCTAATAAATGTCCACAATATGAAAAACAGAAAAAAATAAAAAATATAATGGCTGAACATAACATATCTTTTGTAGAAGCACGTATTTACTGTGAAAAGTCCTTTTCAAATTTTGTAAGTAACAACTCCTTCGAATGTTTAGCAGAATATGAAAGGGATTTTCCTAGTTTGCCTACAACTAGTAAAATTATTCCGGTATCTAAACAAGTTTCACACAAGCCAAATTCTGTTTTTACTCACACTGATTTAAATATTACGAAATCTCAAACAAATAAAAAAAGAAAAGTCAATTCACCAACTACACAGTCGTCTACTGAGAAACCAATGTTTCCTTTTGTTTTTGGACCTGATAAACCTTTACCTGTTAATCGAATTGTACCAAATTATGAAAACGTTGAAATTAAAAGAAATGTAACTGAAAGTCTTTCTACTTTTATATATCAGCTTTTACAAAGTATAAAAACTTTTGATGATATACGATCTATAGATAAACAATTAATAGTCAATAATATTGAACAGGTATTGGAGGGTACTCTGATTAATACTAAATAAAAAAAATGTCTTGTCAACCTAAATTAAAATAATGCAGTGGAATGCTCGTTCTGCTGTCTCAAATAAAAATAGTATGATGCATTATTTAGTAACTAACAAAATAGACATAGCTCTTATTAGTGAAACATGGTTTAAAAAAAATGTATTATATGATTTTAATGGGTATAATCTTGTTCGTAATGATAGGTTGGATGGTTATGGTGGAGTTGCTATACTGATAAATAAATCAATTTGTTTTACTGAACTAAAAATTGAAAATAATAATTACAATAACGAAATACAGTTATGTGCTATAAAAATTAAATATGGAAATAGTCAAATTAGTTTTATGTCACTATATAGAGCCCCGAAAATAAGATGCACGATAAATGATTGGATTAATATATTTTCCCAGTTACAAAAACCAATTATAATAGGAGGTGATTTTAATGCCCATCATACTATTTGGGGTTCAAGTACAAATGATGGAATCGGAATACAGCTGATTAAAATGGCAGATGATCTTGAATTTACAGTTTTAAATAATGGACAACCAACAATACTAACTCAACCTAACCAGAATTACTCAATGATTGATGTAACTTTCTGCAGTCCGGATCTTGTTAGTAAGACTGAATGGTCTATCTCTTCAGACACGCTAGGATCAAATCATTTTGTTATACAGTTGGAAATTTGCATTAAAGCCGAAACAGAAAAAATATTACCAAAAAATAAATGGAACATCAAAAAAGCTAATTGGCCTTTATATACTTCTTTAGTACAAAACTTTTTTAACCAAAATACTGAAATTCCAAATAACACATCAAGCAAATATGAACATTTAATTAATAGTATAAATTATGCTGCTCACATTGCAATACCACAATATAAACCTTTTAAGCCAAAAACTCGAAACCCGCCACCTTGGTGGAATTCTGAATGTGACACTATTATTAAAAACCGGCAATATTCACTCATGAATTATAAAAAAGAACGTAATTTTGAGAACTATATAAAATGCCAATCAAACATGGCAAGTACAAAAAAACAACTAAAAAGTATTGCGAAACAAAGCTGGGTCAATTGGGTTTCTTCTCTTAATAAATCAATACCATCATCAGTACTTTGGACTCAAGCTAGAAAGTTATACAGAAAATCACCAACAAAAAAAAATCTTTTGAAAATATTTGGATAGAAGAGTTTTTCGATATAATTGCTCCTCCAACAGTGATATCTATGCCTAACAAACCTAAGAAAATAGTAACCGACAAAAACCACTTTTTACTTCAACCGATTAGACAGACAGAACTAAGCTATGTTTTAAATAATCGTTCTAGCACAAGTCCTGGTTATGACCACATTAAGTATCCTATGCTTGATCTGCTTCCTCCAATCGCTAAAGATCTTTTATTGGAAATATTTAACGAATTTATGTCTGCAGGTACGGATGAATTTAAAGAAGTTATTGTAATCCCAATTTTAAAGCCAATGAAGGATCCGAATCTGGCAAAATCATACAGACCAATTTCACTTATGTCTTGTGTTCTCAAAGTATTAGAAAGGATACTAAAAGTAAGGCTTGAATGGTGGTTAAGTGAGAAAAAAACTACTTCCAAATTCTCAGTTCGGTTACAGACAAGGTTGTGGTACTTTGGATGCACTCGCTACCGTAGTAACTCACATTCAAAATGCATATTCTCGCAATACGTATGTTCCACTATTATGTTTGGATATTGAAGGTGCATATGACAGTGTTAATTTAGATATGCTAAAAGAAAAAATGATTCAACAATTCCAAATACCTTTCCTGCTTGCCCAAAATATTGTCAATTTCTACTTAAACAGGAAAATATATATTAGGATGGAAAACAATCAACTCATTGGACCACGTTTTAATAGTTCGGGTCTTCCACAGGGCTCAGTTTTAAGTCCACTTCTATTTAATCTTTACACAGCCGATTTTCATAATATTAGTATCGAAAAAATTTCATTTAATACAATACAATATGCAGATGACTTCTGTATCTATACTGAATCTAAAAAATACAATGACGGCTTAAACACATTGGAATGTGTTCAAGAACATTGCTGTAGGTGGTTTAGAAAAAATGGTTTTGAGTTGGCAAACAACAAGTCTAACATTTGTATATTCACTAGACATAACTTGCCTCAAAGAGAACAAATAATATTAAATGATAATTATTTTCCCCTCTGTAAGTCGATAAAATATTTGGGTATGATTTTGGATACAAAACTGACCTGGAAACTGCATGTTGATTTTATGCTTGATAGGTGTAATAAAGCACTAAACTTTCTCAAATCAATTACAAAAACCTGGTGGGGTGCTGATGTTGAAACATGTCTTCTATTTTATCGTTCTTATATCAGGTCCATTATAGATTATGGCTCTGTACTTTACGGATCCGCTAGTAACAATATTTTAGGCAGTATAGATGTTTTTATAAACACAGTTTTGCGGTGTTGCATGGGTGCTATGAGATCTACCCCTATTGAACCACTTTATGTTGAGACAATGGAACAGCCCAGTAAATTTAGAAGAGAATATCTCAGTCAAAAATTTCTCCTTAAAGTTCGTGGTTACAACACTTGTTTATATAAAGATATTAGTAGTTTAAACTATTTCGACTTAACAAATAAATATTGGACTCACAAGAATTCCCCACCCTTATGCGAAGCATTTCGAAATACTGCAAATAAAGATACTGAACTTACAGTTGCAAATAAAGTGGTACATTTTAAAGATTTCTTTGAGTTACTGGATCAAGTACATATAATACAACCTATTTATCATGAGAACCCTTTAATAAGTCGTATTGTTTTAAACAACTATCTAACAAATTGGCCAAAATCTGTTTGTATTTATACAGACGCATCTAAAAGTTCAAAGGGTACTGGTTGTGCCTTTTATATTCCAGATAAATTTATAGAAAAAATGTTTAAGCTGCCCACAAATTTCTCTATTTTTAGTGCCGAGGCTGCGGCCATATATGAAGCTTTAATTTATTTTAAATTTGCATCCTATAGTTCAGCAGTAATTTTATCTGATTCATTATCTGTACTTACAGCTATTCAAAAACCGCAACTACCATGTAGTACTTCTAATCCATACATTTTTTTAATTAAAAAATGCTTATTTGAAATTAATAAATACACCCAAAAAATACAATTGATGTGGATCAAAGCTCATTCAGGACTTACATATAATGAACACGTAGACCAGTTAGCTAAAAACTCCATCATTCATGGAACACCAACCAACTATCATCCTTGCATTATAGATGCTTTTGCTTGTTCAAGAACTGAACAATTAATGAACAACTGGAAAGCACACTGGGAAAAGTACTGTAGTATTTCAACAACACAATATAGTTTGATACAACCAAATATTCCAAAAAAACCTTGGTATAACAATTTCATCCTCCCTCGCAAATATATAACTACCATCAGTAGACTTAGATTTGGTCATGCATGTTATCCTGCACATTTATTTAAAATAAATATATTAGATTCCGATATTTGTCAAGAATGTCAGATTAAAAGTGACTTAAACCACATATTTTTTGAATGTCAAAAGTATAAACAACACACCAACAACCTTATTAAAAGAATGATGGACAAGAACATCCCACTTCCTGTTAATATTCTCTTTCTACTATCACTTAATGAAAAGAAAATGTTTGACTGCTTGATAAACTTTTTGTCTGATAGTAAAGTATGCCTGTAATTAGATTTGTAACCTATGTTTGGAAAAAATAAAAAAAAAAAAGATTAAAAAAAAAGGAATATAAAAAAATACTTAAAAAATAGATTAAAAAAATAAATTAAAAAAAAATAAATAAAAAAAAAAAATAAATAAAAAAAAGGATTATAAAAAAAATATTAAAAAAAAAATTAAAAAAAAAGAAAAAAATAAAAAAAAATAAAAATATAGTAAAACAATCACTAAGAGGATCTAAACCTCCGAGGTGTTGAATCGGGTTTATGTCCTAACGTAGTGATTAAAAAAATATATATATTACCATAGTTGTATTTATTAACATAGTAGGTAGATATTTTTATTTGTAAGATGTATACACTATGTATTTCACGTATGTCAATAACTGAATTATAATAAAGGTGTTGTTATATAACTGAATTATAATAAACTCATAGGGGTTGTTTTTTAAGTTAAAATAAAATAAATTCATAACAAATTCATAATATTGTATTTACAGTTTCAATGAAAAAAAAAAAAAAAAAATACAACTGTTCGAATTTTTTGCAAGGGGGTAATTTTTATAAGACTAGAAGTTACGTGGTAAAAATTAAAACAGTAAAGAAATCAGAAATCTAAATTGAATGTCACTATAATTAAATAATTCCAAAGTGCTTAAGTTTACAATTATATGATATTTTTCTAATAATGGTACTTTTTACCCCTAAAATATAAAAAGAACCGACGGCGTAAGCCCAATTTTGAATTGGAGGGTAATTATAGCCTAAATACAAATTTCCATGTAAATTAGTGAAACAAGGTATCAACTGGTATTATTTTAATTATAACTAATTTAGGGGGGTGAGATTTGGGGGTTAAACTGTGATAAAATCTTAAATTATCTTGTTTAATGTCAATTTTTTTGTTAGTTTTTTTTCTAATAGGGATAGTTTTCACACCCAAAATATTAAAAGCAACTGACGGCACAAGTCCAAAAGTGAAGTGGAGGATAAGTAGAGGGTATCGCTCGCTTACAGGGTACGTCCATTTACTGGACTATAGAGTAAAGTGAAAAAATTAGAAAAGCTGGGTCATATTACTAGAGGGTGATAGGTATGAAATGTTAAAAGGAAATATAAAGCAATATATGGAGGACTAGGCTTTGGAACTAGAAATTGTGCTGGGGATAATATGTTGGAATTAGCGACAGCACTTATATATGCCAATTGTTAACACATTTTTTAAAAAGAGGGAAAACAAGGGCTACAATATAAGGACTACTACGACTATTTTTAAAGAGACTGTAAGCTAATAATATAAGTTAATTATATGAGCGTTAAAGAGGGAAGCGAAATTAAATCAAAATATCGGTGAAAAAAACTATAGTTTTTATATTGTAGTAAATATTCTGGTAGTTTCGATTTGGTTCGAGCTATAAAGCTCTTGTTTAGTTAGTGCATTGAAAATATTGTTTTTCATCATGGTACGACGTCATTTGTCTTTGGATGAGATGGATAGGCTGTAGGGCTTCTTCAAGAATGCATGAGGCAAACTAATATAGCTGAGCGCATGGGAGTCTCCCAACGTGTTTCTCGTTTCTGGCAGCGTTTTTTGTGACACCGAAATTCCAGCCGAACATAATCCAGAATGTGAGCGCGCTAAAACTGCAGCTTAAGACCGATTATTAGTATTAACTACTAGAAGACAACTAACAATTACAGCATCTGAATTTGTTACCTGTTATCTGTTGACCGGGTCAAATTAAAAGACGTTATCCACTTATTGTACGTAAGAGAGATACCTCTAGGAATAATCAAAACTATCAAAAATATCTACCAAAATAACACAATAAAAGTAAAAGTAGAAGAAGAACTAACCGACTCTATTGAAGCTGGCAATGGGATACGACAGGGAGATTCCCTGAGTCCTCTGTTGTTCAACCTGGTTATGGATGAAATAATAAAAAAAGTAAGAACTAAAAAAGAATACTAAATGAGAGAAAAACAACTTAAAATAATCTGCTATGCAGGCCACGCAATACTACTCTCTCAAAGTAAAGATCATTTACAACGTATGCTGCACCCAATTTAATATAACCGCCAAAAAATTTAACAAGTAAATTTCCTCAAAAAAGACAAAATGCATGGTTACAACAGCAAATTTACTAAGATGCTAAGCATCACATTATCTAGCTATGGAAAGCTCAAAACTAAAGTGGAAGATCAAGTAAATAAAGCAAACACAGCCGCAGGCTGCCTAAATGAAACAATAAGGAGAAATAAAAATATCGGGAAAGAAACGAAAGGCAGAATTTACAAAACAGTCATCAGACCAATAATGACATAAGCGGCAGAAACAAGACCTGACACAGAGAGGACAAAAAGGATGTTAGAAACAGCAAAGATGAAAACACTTAGAAAAATTGATGATAAGATACTATGGGACAGAGCTAGAAGTACAGATATACGACGTAGATGCAAGGTGCAGAACATCAAGAACTGGGTAAGAAATAGAAGAGTAGAATGGAACGATCATATAAGCCGAATGACAACAAATAAAAACACGGCAAGAGATGGTTCCCAATAGGAAGACGATCAGTAGGAAGACCACGAAAACGATGGAAAGACAAATTACTGGAGGCACATTGAAAAACAGAAACATTCATGTCTATATAAAAAGAAGAAGAATTTGTTAGCGCCTTACAGCTATCAGTAACCATAGGCCGTGATACTGTAAGAAATCGTCTTCATGAAACCAATCTCCACAGTCGAAGGCCATTGAGATGTCCACCTGTCTTCAGAGGAAATCACGCTGCAAGATTAGAGTGGTGTCAACAATATCAAAACTGCGATGTAAATGATTGGGCTACAGTTTTATTCTTCGACGAATCTAGTTTTGGATTTCATCGAGATTATTGCCTATTGCCAGTAAAAGTATGGAGATGATCTAGAAATATAGAACCCTTACTACATATACAGAAAGATTACACATACAGAGGTGGTACAGTAATGGCACGGGGTGGAATAATATTCGGTGGCAGAACGAACCTCGTTTTTCCAGATCGCTTCCTTACAGCTCAGCAGTATCTCGACACCATTCTTCAATCTATCGATCGTCCATTTGCTAGTGCTGTCGGTTAAAACTTCCACCTCATGCATGATAATGCTCGTCCACATGTCGCATACCTAGTGACATACTGGCTTACCGACGAAGATATTGATATGTTGCCACAACCCCCCGACCCAAATCCCATCGAGCATGTATGAGACATGCTTCAACGAAGAAATAATCCACATATGGATGAGATATATAATATATACGCCGTTTCGTCTCCGAGATCCTGTGATAGAAGACAGGGCAAACGAACCCAGATGTAGAGCCGTAATAAAACAGGGTGGACGCCATAATTTGTATTAATTTTGTTTTTTTTATTACGACCGTATTTTGTGATGACCTATTTTTTTTAATTGTACTTAACCCGTAACTGCTGCCGACAGGGTCAGCGTGACCCATCAATAGTTTTAAACCGCCCTACCCATTTAAGTTTGATAGTGGGGGAGCTGTCTGTCCACCTATTCTCTGGTCAGTTAGTATTTTATAAAAAGGCAAAGTGAGCAGTTTTGTTGATCGTGTCAAATTCGAAATAATTACGTAGTTGGGTCACGGTGACCCGTCTATAGTATTTAAGTAACATAATATTTTTTGGTTATAAAGGTATGTACCTATTTTTATTATTATATATATATATATATAAATATATATATATATATATATATATATATATATATATATAATATAATATATATATATATATATATATTATTATGTTAACGGCTTGAATAATTTAAATATTTATATCATTTGCTAAATACACATTTTTTTGTTTTAGATAAAATGGCTTCTTCAAGTAAGCATTTAACTTTATCTGAGATGGAAGACATTCTAAACAGGGAAGAGTTTTGGAAAGATTTGGAAGATGCCGATGAAACGACAGATACTCTCCAAGAAGTAGAAAATATGGAGCAAGCTGCACACATATTATTTAACTATTCAGGTGAAAGTGACAGCGATGAAATAGACAATGAAATTTACAGTGAACACGACTCTGATAGTGAATTTGAGGTTGAACTATTGCATGAAAACACCTTAGACAGATATGATGCCACGAATAACGCTTCAAGTAACAAAACAGCTACTTTGAACATTTCAAAATTAGCTTGGTATGGAAAAGATTCTACAAAATGGGCAAAACAATCGCCAAAAAGGTCCAAAGTAAAATCTCATAACATTATAAGAGTTTTACCAGGACTGAAAGGTTCTACCCATCAGAATTCACCACTGTGTCCTAAAGAAGCTTGGAAATTATTAATAACTGATGACATGTTGGAAATTATTGTTGAACATACCAACACAAGAATTGACTTAGTATCCTCAAATTACGCTACATTCAAACGACGTAAAAACTCTCTCTCAAAATTTGCCCCAACTTTCATTGAAAGAACAGATAAAATTGAGATAGAAGCTTTTATTGGACTTTTATTTATGCAAGGTATATTTAAGTCTAACCATGAAGATTTAAAATCATTATGGGCAACAGATGGTACAGGGAGAGATTTGTTTAGATGTTCAATGTCACTTGCGATTCTTATTTTTGCTAAGCTGTTTAAGATTCGACAATCATCTTACAAGGTCTGAAAGAGTGAAAACTAATAAATTGGCAGTTATATCCAACCTATTTGAAACTTTTGTAAAAAACTCCCAACAGAACTATGTTCCAGGTCCTCACGTAACAGTAGATGAAATGCTGGGTACCATTCAGGGGAAGGTGTGCATTTAGAATGTACATACCTAATAAACCTGCGAAATATGGTATAAAAGTGCAGATCTTAGCCGATTCCCAAACACACTACATGTATAACGCGGAGGTCTATACAGGAAAAATTCTCCAACAGAAACAAAAATCGCTATTTTCACATCCAACTGAGGTTGTTTTTTCGAATGATAAAATGTATTGAAAATTCCAACCGTAATGTCACTGGAGATAACTGGTAGACATCAATGGAATTAACCAACGAGTTAAGAAAACGAGGAATTACATATGTAGGTACAGTGAAGAAAAATAAAAGAATGATTCCTCCAGAATTTATGGCCGACAGAAAGAGACCTGCTAGTTCTTCAGAGTTCGGATTTACATCGATTCGGATCAGACAATACTCTGGTATCATATGTCCCAAAAAAGGCAAAATCTGTTGTTTTAATATCATCAATGCATCACGACAGTACTGTTGATCAGAGCACTGGGGAAACCCGAAATAATTATGTTTTATAACCAAACCAAAGCAGGTGTAGATGCTTTGGACGAAAAATGTGCAACATATTCCACTTCTCGAAGGACCCGTCGATGGCCTATGGCAATTTTTCACTGTATTTTAAATGTGTCTGGTGTAAACAGCCGAATAATATATCAGTTTTCCCGAGGAAAAGAAATATCCCGTTACAATTGTTTAAAAGAACTAGGCATTGCACTGTACACGCCACATATGAAGAAAAGACTTTACAACGTAAATGTGCCATTGCCAATACAGAATATATCTAAAAGGAAGAGATGCGCAATTTGTCCCAGAAAAAAAAGACCGGAAAACAAATACATACTGTTTTGTGTGCAAATTACCTATATGTTTACAATGTGCTCTAAAAATATGCCCAAATTGTAAATAGGAATTTATTTTACATTAAATTAGTTTACCGTTATATAAAAAAGTGTTTATGACTTAAAATAAATGTATTAGCTAATGTTTTTTCTTTATTTCAGAATTTTAAAACTGGGTCACAGTGACCCGTCAATAGCAGCTGCGAGATACCTTTTTGTCGGTAGCAGTTACGGGTTAAAGGCATTCTCGTTATTTTTGACATTTCAACAAATTTTGCTTTATATTAAATACTACTAATCGCTACAAATCGATTATTTTTTTATCCAAGACAAATAAAGAAGAAATGACGTCTCTTTCTAAAAATATTGTTGACTTTTTCGATGTGTGTATGTGTTAGGTACTTATGCTAGGATCTAATTTTTTGTAAATATGGTTGTCTTATTTTTAAAAGTAATTTCAATGCCTGGCTTAATTATTGTTTGATAATATTTACATTCTTTAGCGTTGGTTTTAAATACCTGCCGGGAACTGAGGACAACACGATAAAAACTCTGAGATAGGCGCG
>NW_027314501.1:0-14390 GCF_040954645.1 Diabrotica undecimpunctata | reverse complement strand
ACGCGCTATCTCAGAGTAGAGGTTTCGTTTTGCTTGATCTCTGTTTTTCTTCCGTCGCCTGGTTAAATGTTCCAAAAATCCTAAAAATAAACTGTATCGACGCCAATTTTTTTAAATTGAAAATCGATACAGTATTTTTTTAGGATTTTCAGGAAGATTTACATTAGGAAACGGAAACAATATGATTGTTAGACTCCGCCCCTCTTAAACAAAAAACGGAAGTAAAACCGGAAGTAACTTTTTTTGCATATTTTAGATTATAAAATGCCACGTTTAAGAAAAAGAAGTCGGTTTGAGAACTCTAACTAACTAACTAAATTTATATTGAAATATTTAAATTTAAAAAATACAGAAAACAGTATGATGCTCCGCGCTAGTCTACACTACCGCCTACTGTTCCACTTTTTTGAGAATACGCCACAATTTTACTTTATAATAAGTTTATTTTTTATTTATTTATTTAAAATAAACCTAATTTAAAGTAAAATTGTGGCTTATTCCCAACAAAATTTATAATATATTTCTAACTAATAAATTAAAAACAAAGTAATGCTTACCTCATTATTTAATTCTTCAAGTATTAAACTCAAAACGTAGTCTAAATCTCTAAATATCAATCACAACACCTCACACACGCTGCACTTGTTGGAAACAGAATACTTTCTAACTAAATATAAAAATAAAAAAATACCAACTCATCATATAGTGTAAAACAGACCCCATAAATTAAAATCGGAGACAGGAGGATCCCGAATTTTGAGTGGTCATTATCGTTATTCCTTAAGTGGAAACACTTGTTGGTGCATTCGAGCATTCGAGAATTGACGCGTTGTTGCATTGTGTATAATATTGAATTCCTATACTTTACTATAGGAAAAATTCATTTTATGGCCGCCATTTTTAAACCGGTTCGAATTTTTTAAATTTTAAACCTTAGGGGGAATCTACTCAACAATCTGTTTAATATTCGAAAAAATTATTCTCCTATCTATCACCGTTTAGGAGGAGTATAGGAGTATAGGAGGGCTTAGCCTTTTAGTATATAAGATTTGCATAAGCATATACACCAATAAAACAAATAAAATACTAATGTGAAAAAGGCAGGTATAATTTCTTTAAAAAATTATCAATTTTAGTTTTTTTTTTTGTTTTCGTTAGCTTTCTATATATATATATATATATATATATATATATATATATATATATATATATATATATATATATATATATATATATATATGTATATATATATATATATATATATATATATATATATATATATATAAAATTCTGGGTCTCTTAATTTTAAGTAAGCATCATTTCATCGTCAGTCTTGTAATCGGAAATACCTTCAGTTTTAGTCCTCTTTTTTATTGAACATTTCCATTTTCTTTAAAATGTCACTAACTTGAGTTTTTCCTATTTAAAACATTTTGGTCAAAACTCGAACACTATAATTATTTTTTTTTTCAGATGCTTCTATCACCGATATCTTTTTTTCCAAACTTAAAAACTTTCTTTTAGTCGAAGACATTAAATTAAAAGATCAGAATCGCAACTAAATTAGAAATGTGTAGAAAGGATGAATACATTCTAAAATGGGTTTTTCCAAATCTAACTCGAAGTACCTAAAGTATCTAGTTGTATGACCATAAGTCTTATCTTCTTCTTCAAGTGCCATCTCCGCGGCGGAGGTCGGCTATCATCATAGCTATTCGGACTTTTGAGACGGCTGCTCTGAAAAGTTCATTTGATGTACATCCGTACCACTCTCTCAGGTTGCGCAGCCATGACATTCTACGCCTCCCTATGCTTCTCTTTCCTTGGATCTTTCCCTGCATAATCAGTTGGAGCAAGGTGTATTTCTCTCCACGTGTAATATGTCCGAGATATTCTAATTTTCTTGTTTTTATTGTATCTAAAATTTCCATTTCTTTGTTCATCCTTCCCCGAACCTCTTTTTTTGTGACGTGTTCTGTCCATGATATTTTCATAATTCTTCTGGACACCCACAGCTCGAATGATTCCAGTTTTTTCATTGATGTCGCATTCAAGGTCCAAGATTCCATTCCATAAAATAAAGTCGAAAAAACATAGCACCTCGCCAACCTAACTATTAGTTCCAGTTTTAAATCCCTGGTACATAGCACTCTTCTCATTTTGTTGAAATTTGCTCTAGTCTTTTCTATTCTTATTTTGATCTCCCGATTGTAATCATTTGTGGAGTTAATCATTATTCCCAGGTTTGCATATTTGTCCACTTGTTCGACGTTGGTTCCGTTTATTAGAAGATTCTCGTTATTTCTTTGAGTTTTCGATATCCTCATAAATTTCGTCTTCTTGACATTCATTGTTAGACCATACTCTTTTCCATACTCTGCTATTCTGGTCACCAGTCTCTGAAGATCTTCAATGTTTTCGGCTAAGATCACAGTGTCGTCCGCATATCTAATGTTGTTAATGGGAACTCCATTTACCTTTATTTCAGCTGTTTCACCCTCAAGAGCTTTTTTCAGGACCTTTTCGGAGTAGGCATTAAAAAGAATTGGCGACAATACGCATCCCTGTCTCACTCCACATCTAATTTCAATTTCTTCTGACAGCTGTTCGTTAACACGTACTTTTGCTCTCTGTTTATAGTATAAATTTGATATGATCCTGAGGTCTTTGTAGTCAATCTTCTTTGATTTCAGTATATTCATTAATTGTTTATGTGGTACTTTATCGAATGCTTTATTATAGATAATAAAACATGCGTATATATCTTGACTTACCTCTAGGCATCTTTGTATTAGTATATTAAGTGAAAAACGAGCTTCACGTGTTCCTAGGCCTTTGTGAAAATTAAATTGTGTATCATTAACGTCTATGTCCAGTTTGTGATATATTTGGTTATGGATGACTTTAAGTAGTAATTTTAGCCTATGAGACATTAAGCTAATGATGCAGTAATCTGATGCAGTATTTTCTTGCGTTTTTCTTTTTAGGGAGACAAATAAATATAGATGTTAACCACTCTTTGGGTAATACTCCTGAAAGTCTTATAATACTTATATAATTAGTTTTATGGCTACAATAGGCTATGTACGTATTTGTTTTTCCGGAGCCCCAATTTAAATCTTTTAATCGCCTTTACCTTACTATCCGTTGTTGGCAGTTATATAATAATTTTTTATAAAAACTCAAGACACATTTTGTAAGGAGTCGTCGTGAAGAGGGTCGGTTGTTAGGAGGTGTCTTCCTATTTACCCACATATGAAATGTTCGGTGACCTAAAAACTGTCCGTTCGGCAGAGGTTTCCGTTGTGAAGAGGTGTCTGTTAACAGAAGTTTTACTGTATCATATATAACTTTTTTGTAAAAGTATTAGATAAATTTCGTCAGGGCGGACACGGTAATCTATATGGCCCAAATGATTTATTGCTCATTTGATTTTGTCCTGATCTACTTATTCTTTTAACACATGCCATTTTTCCCCTAAAATCATAAGATATGGTATACAATTCAGTGTACCTACTGCTATGAGTCTAGTCGTGTCAGTTTTGTTTTACACTCAGAAAAGTGTTCTTTGAAAAGTTTTTTAGGATCTCTTCCTTTTTGAGTGAGTTTATACTTTTCTAAGGGTCCTTGGAGGGAACTTTATAAAACCTTGACACTCTGAGATAGCGCGTTATTTTCTCGCGATGCCTTCTCAATGATTCTGTTATTTGCTTTTCTCAGTTTCTAATTACATTTAGTTAGATCTTGTCCTATACTCACCCCACTCGCCTGATTTTTTGGCGAAATTAAATTTTCTTATGAAAAGCTTATAACTGACCGTCCCTGTAAATATATTTATAGTTGATAAGACTTTGTTTTTTTTATTTGTGGAGAAATACCAGAAGGTTACTCGCAAGAAAGACAACAAATACTTTTTATTTTCTTAAATTCTTATTAAATTAAAGAGAAAAAGCAAAAATATATTTAAAAATATGACAGTAAAAAAATTAACGTTATAGTATAAATAAATTGCTGCTGCTTCCTATCATAGTGGTGTTGTAGAACGTGATTTGTTAAATTCAATCCATGACGACAGTTATCAGTTTGATTACATTAATATGCACGAAGTATTGGTAAATCATAGATTATAAAAGGAGAAAAAACATCTTAACAACCCAGTTTAGAAAGAAGCTTTGAAAACCATTATTGTTTGGTGGCAATGGTAAGTAGTACTAAATATTATTAATAAATTATTGTATTTAATAAAAATATACGATATTAGCCATAAAACTCTCTTGCGAAAATATTTGCCAAAAATATATTTTTCTACTAGACCGCTAGGTTTGTAGTGGTGTTTTTATTGGCGACACATCAAATTAAAAGCTTTTCACTGAAATACTGCAGTTTTCAAGCTCCATATAGCGTACTTTATGATTTAATTCGGCTGATGCAATATAGTTGAATATGTTGCATCATACATATATTGTAAGTTATTCCAAGGAGCCAACTAACTAAACGCGTTCAAATGTAAAATATTTTAATATTCTTATACTGACACTGTTGTTCAAATTCTTATATTGCTATAATTTATTTTTATTTTTTGTGCATAAAAAAATCTCTAAGTAGCTGTCTTTTCTTGCGCTGATATTGTAAACTCTTTTAGCATAGATAACCTTACTTCTTATTTTTCTCTTCTTTTAAATAGCTTGTTAAGGTAATGCGCCTTCTTCATTCTTTTCGACACACATCACATATTTTGATGTGTGCCCTATGGAGTCATTTCAATTTTAACTTTTTAGTAACTATATTATTTTCTTCTTACTTTTCTTTTCATTAATATTTTAGAAACTTTTACTGATCTGTAGTTATTTAGTTAACTTATGTACTCATTTGATTTCATTTTTCTTTAATATTTATTACTTATTAATTAGTTATTCCTTCTGGCCGCACCTTTCAGTGTCTTCATGTATCTTTAAAGATTTTTATAGCTTTCAATAAATCACTCCCTTTTCGTTATTATTAAATCGGTTCTTCTCGCAACTAATGGAAGTATCAACTTTTTAATCAGATATCGTCTCTTAATTTGCTTTATTCACTTCTATCACCCTTTTTTGAATAAAATATTTTAATATTTTTGACATCCTAATTTGCAACATCTCTATTCAATATTAATATATTTTACCTAATTTAATTTGTCCTGTTATTACTACTCGTCCAGTATCTTGCCATGGAAAGGTTTGTTGAAGTTGTGCTTAAGACAAACGCATTTATAGATTTTTATTTTTAATTTGTGTTTTTTTCTTCTAATTGTATGGCTTTTTGTGTTTTTATTTCATTATTTAATTTTATTAGTGCATTTGATAAGTAATTTTGTTATTGACTTTATTAACAATGAAAGCTATTACGGCAGGAACAGTAAGTGACCAATAATTAACAACATTTATATCCTTTTGTACAATCTAGCATATTCCAAAAAGGTGTTTCACAATTTTTAAAGCCCAATATTCTACGCAAATCACGTGGTAGTTTTCTCTCTTCCCTTTTGACTTACAATAATTTTTAAATTATTTCTACGATGATTTCTATGACAGGGGTTCTAAAATATTTTAATAAAATATCAGACAGAGGCAGAGAATTTCATTGTGGTAGGTTTGCTTCTATATCATTCAAAGTCCACTTAGCTTCAACTGACTAAAAGGTTTTGAATTAACCACCAATACATGAATGGATATGGTTATCATCTCGTCAAAACCAGCAAACTGTATCTGTCGAGATCAAAAGAGCGAAATGTGCATTATACAGTGGTAGTTAGACAAGTTGTGAATAGTTCTATTTGTATATATCAGTTTAAAATGTCTTTCGAAGTTGTTCGATGCTTAAATGTTATCTCTCCCTATCTTCGCAATCGTTCGTTGTTAGATTTATTTTGCTCATAGACCTATTTCTTTTATGTTTCCATTCTAATCTGAGTTTTCCTCGTTTTCGTCGTCCTAGCGGTTGCCACTATGGAAGATTTTTGGAAGTTTTGGAATACATAAGTTGGAAATTCCCATATCACCTCAGTTATTTCTTCTCGATATCATAGGTTATATTTTCTTCTATGCCCATATGTTGCTTTATTAGGCCAGTCGTCATAGATTTGACCTCTAAAAATAATACGAACAAGCTGAATTTGAAAATTTGTGTCAACTCGACGGTATAAATTCGATATCTTCTATTACAGTGTCATATCGACAAAAATAAAATTGCGTTTATTTTTTCGATATGACCCCCAGAATGGAAAACTGCATATATCAGCAATCTATACAAAAATAAAGGCGACAGAAAAGATTGTAAGAACTATCGAGGGCTTAGTGTAACTAACTCAATTTGTAGAGTCTACGGGAAGATAATTAAAAGCCGAATTGAAGATTGCTGGGAAGACGCTGAAGATCAGAGTGGCTTTCGTACTGGTCGTTCTTGTATAGGCAATGTGTTCTGCCTAACACAAACAATAGCAAAGCGTTTGGAAACATAATATGGACACACACGGTATTTATTGATCTTCAAAAAGCGTATGACAGTGCCCCATTAGCCAAGCTATGGCAGGTGCTAGAAGACAAGAATATTCCACCGATTTACATTAATGCTGTAAGGGAGTTGTACGATGATATGACGAGTGTAATAAAGATTGGACAAAAAGTGACAAAAAGATAAAAGTGACCAAAGGACTTCGCCAAGGCTGCTGCATTGCACCTACACTCTTTAAGATTTATTTGGAGGGGGTTTTGGATATTTGGAAAAGAAAATGTGAACCTATGGGTGTTAAAATTGGAGACCATACACTGTACAGCTTGCATTTTGCTGATGACCAAGTAATACTTGCAGAAGATCAAGATGATATCCACTACATGTTACGAAAAATAGATGAAGAATATACTAAGTGGGGCTTATCAATTAATCCATCAAAAACAGAGTACGTAGTAGTGGGAGGTGAAGGAAAGCACTTAGAACTAGGAAGCAAACAAATTCAAAATACTGATAGCTATAAATATCTCGGTGTGAACATTACAAACAATGGTCGGAATACAAAAGAAATAGCTACTAGAATTGGTCAAGGAAATTCAGCAATACATCAACTGAATAGTATACTTTGGAATAACCACATCACCCGAAACACAAAAATTAGGATATACAAAAGTATGATAGAAAGCATTGCTACATATGATTCAGAGCTTTGGGTAATAAATAAAAATGACGCATCCAAAATAAAAGCAATGGAAATTAATTATTGAAGAAGATGTTGCCAACTCACTAGAAGAGATAGAGTAAGGAATACTGAAATCAGAGAGCGTATGGGCATAGACATTGACGTCCTGGAAACTATAGAATGCAAAAGGCTGAAATGGTATGGCCATGTAGAAATAATGAATGATCAACGATGGCCAAAGAAAATGGTACAGTGGATTTCCACCAACCGCAGAAAAAAGGGAAGACCAAGAAGATCGTGGAGACAAGAAGTAAAAGGTGCAATGGAAGATAGGGGTCTAGAAGTAGATGACTGGAACGATCGCAAGCGTTGGAAGCTAGGTTGCGAGAAACAGCGGCAGCTGTAATAAACTCGTTATATATATATATATATATATATATATATATATATATATATATATATATATATATATATATATATATATAATTGCGTTTTAAAGATGGAGTGCAGCTTTTATATGCAATTTTTATATTTTGTCGCAAATAAAATTAGTTTTTATAAAGATGGTAAATAAATAAACGTTGCGCGATTTTTGCTATTTCTTACGATTCTCATGAGATGATTCTCAATAAAATTTATAACTTCCATTCATCGATCGGTATGAAATTTCCATTGTTAAAGCCCAATTTTTTGGCAATTGATAAATTGTTTTGTAGTTTCGAAAAACGTACATGTTTAATCGAAAACAAATGAGTTTTAAAGGTTTAAAAACGTTTGTAATGCGAAATATTTCTTGCTAAAACTTAAAGTCGAAAGTCCATAGAAATTCCATTGTGACCGGTCAATGGAAGTGAAAAATTGAATTGTCTAATGAGAATCGTCACAAATGGTAATAATCATGTAACGTTTATTTATTTAACAGCTTTATATATAGACTCTGACTTTATTTAGAAAGCTGCACTCTTCGTCTTTAAAATGCATTTAGATTTTTGTCGATAGGATACTCTGATCTGAAGTTATCGAATTTTTTCCCTCGAGTTGATACAAACTTTATATCAAAAATTTAATTTCCGCGTTCAGAATTGAACTAACATTTAAAATCGCCAGTTCCGCCGTTTGAAGCATCAAGAACGGTTCATTTTACAGAAAAAATGCTAATAAACATTTTTAATTAAAATTCTTTTAGCTACATTATTTGACTGTAGCATAGAGATTCTTGGAAAATCAATGTTTATTCTGTTTCGATATTTTTACCCTAAAACCCCTCCTATTTGAGGAGGGATTTTCGGGGAAGCCCGGGGTTGGGAGTGGCAAACTTTTTTGCATCTTTTTGAGTCCCAAAAATAACATTCTCAGCCAAATTCAGCTTATTTCTATGATTTTTAGAGGTTCAGTGGCATTTTCGTCTGTGACATGACGACTGGAGTATATTACTTCATTTCTGATTCGTTCTTGTCTAAAATTATGTAAATATTTCACATCTGATTGCATTCAACTCTTCTGTTTCTACCTGTTTCTTGTTTTTTCACTTAGTGTAAATGGCCAGTTGAACAGTAGATATCAACTCAAAAAGATGGACCTGGGAAAGTCCAAACGGTAGAACAAGGAACGAAATCGACTACATCATAAGTGACAAAAAACAAATAAATAAAGATGTAAGTTCTCAACAAGTTCGCTACAAGCAGTGACCACAGAACGATACAAGCGAAAGTCTAAATCAACACAAAAAGAGAAAGAAACATAATAAATAAAAATAAATCTCATGGTATCTGGACACCCCCATTAGATATATCAACCACATATCAATAATAAGCTACTACTGCATGAAACCTCAGAGAACGATATTAATGACTTGAATAATTGCATCATAAACGTCTTACAAGAAAGTCACCGAGTACACTGTCCTAAAAAAGCAGATGGTAAAATAAGTCCATATACTGAAACGCTGCTAGATCAAAGAAGACAAATGAGAAGCGATAAGAATGCAGACAGCCATACTCCAAGAGAAATGAATAAAACTGTTTCGAAGGCAATCAGGAGAGATTTAAGGAAATTTAAAACCGATAATATTAAACGTACTATACGGGAAAACAACAGCTTAAAAGTTCTACGTAGAAAGCTAACGAACGGGAAATGCGAAATTCATAAATTAAGAAACAAGCAAAATAAAATAATATCACGTAGAGACGAGTTAATATAGGTCGTCGAAGAGTTCTACGAGGAATTATATGAAAGTAGACGAGAATATCAAACAGGAATACAAACAGTTATTTCAAAGAAGATCATGAATCAAGGTTACGAACTAATGCCAGAAATAAAGGTAGATGAGATTTGACAAGCATTAAGAAAAATGAAAAATGATAAAGCCCTAGGAGAGGATGGAATTGTAATAGAAGCTATCGTAAATGGAGGAGATATGCTATTAAATCAATTAAGGAACCTATTTGATCTACGTTTGCGGCAAAGAGAGATGCACAAAGAATGAAACAATGCTATAACCATCCTTTTACATGAAAAAGGAGATAGAATGGACCTAGAGAATTATGGACCTATTAGCCTGTTGAACGACATATACAAGCTCTTCATTAGGTTAGTGACATCAAGATTGGAGAAAAAATTAGATTTCTACCAACCGAGAGAGCAGGAAGGACTCCGATCAAATTATGATACCAATGATCACCTCCATACAGTAAAGACGCGCATTGAAAAATCTATAGAATACAAAAAACCTCTTGTCCTCACTTTCATAGATTTTTATAAAGAGTTCAACACAATCGAAATAGACAGCCTTACAGAAGCAATAAGTGACAGCAAGATTGACCATAGGTATAGTTAACTTATTTACAATATTTAAAAAATGCCACTATGACTGTTAAGATACACGATAAAACCCGACCAATGAAAATAAAACGTGGGATAAGGCAAGAAGATACATTTTCACCGAAAATATTCATAACGGCATTAGAGTATGCCTTTATGATGGTCAATTGGGACCACAGAGGAGTAACAATAGACGGCGAAAAACTTAACGATCTCCGTTTCGCAGATGACATTGTCCTTATCACAGATAATTTAGGAGAAGCCACAGATATGTTAAATGAATTGGACTTTGAATGTTCCAAGGTGGGCCTCAGAATGAACTTGTCCAAAACTAAGTTTATGACAAATATGGTCTCCAATAACCATTTAACTATTCAAAAGTGGTACTATTCAAAACAAAGTGGTAGAACTGGTGGAGAAATATACGTATTTGGGTCACGAAATAAAAATCAGCAGGGATAACCAAACATACGAAATCCAAAGACGAATTACTTTATCGTAGGCAGCCTTTGAAAAACTGGGAGACACACTTAGGGCCAATATACCAATTAGCCTCATAAGAAAAGTATTTGATCAATGCGTATTATCGGTCATGACCTATGGGACGAAAACTATGACTCTAACCAAGACTACGCTTTGAAATTGAGAGTGGCATAGAGACGAATGGAACGGTCTATGCTGGGAGTGACGTTGCGGGACCGAATAAGAGATTATGCTAGTATTGCTGATGTTGTGGAACGCATGGCGGAACTAAAATGGAATTGGACAGGCCATGTGGCGAGAATGCATGACTCACGATGGACGAGTAAAATTACACATTGGAGGCCAAGAGCAGATAAACGTAGTAGAGGAAGACAACCTACACGTTATGCTGACGACATCAAGCGTATCACGAAAAATTGGCAACAAAGAGTACAAAATCGCAAAGAATAAAGGAGTTTAAGAGAGGTCTATATCCAGCAGTGGACGTGATAAATGAAGGCTGGATGGTGATGAAATGGTCAGGGTACTTTTGCATTGTTGCTACTTTGAAGTAAGTTGGGCGCACTAATATTATTCACTCTAATTTGTATCCAAAACTGCAATTATGTCTTTAAACTTGGTATATACATCCAAATTTTTGGGTGACTCTGTTCTTGTCTTTATTTGAATCCTGTGAAAATTTGAACCGATCAAGTTCTGGAAAAGTTAGAGACATAACTAAAAATATTGTAGATGTCCTACAGTAAGTCCGTTCTAGTGAAAAATATCGTAAATTACTAAAGTCCGCTCTTTCAAAATCCCATTGTTACCGAAGACAAAAACCCCAAAGTTATTTGTCTTCAATTTTGAAAAAGGTGATTGGAGTGCACAAGTACTTGAAGAAGTTCTTGGAATCAACTTTTAATAATTGTCTACTTCATAAAATATCATTTTATTTTTGTTTCACTCTGCTGTATTTTGCTGCTAATGGGTAACGCTTTTATTCAATATTAGATTATTAGAATATGTAAAGAAAACAATATTTGCCATAAAGAGAAAAAAGTTCTTGCATGCAATATTAAAAAAGGATAGTGATACTTTAAACTAAAGAGGTTTTGCTATTTGTAGATTTTATTTTTATCATATTGTCTTAATATCAAATTCTTTAAATTATTTTATACAGTATTGACGTAAATTGCTTGTAAAATATTTTTATATAATTTAAATCATGAAAGAAAGTTCAAATGTTATCAGTGTATATTTTGAGAAAATTACTCTGAGATAGCGCGTCTATATATAACATAATACTTATTTTACAAAATTGTTTCTTTTAAAAATTGTTGCAATATTGATATTAGAAAATTACGCAGTTTTATCGCAAAACGAATTTGTAAATATATCTATCAAACAATATTATATTTATATAGAATTAAACCATAAGATTTAGATTTCCACTCCGGAAATCCTTTTCAAAGAAGATAATTTAAAATAGTGTGATTTTTTAATCAAGTTGTTTGGCGTTTATTATTGTTTTCCAAAAATTGATGTTTGACTTACTTGATCTCGATCTTGGAGGCACATATCCAAGTTTCTAGTTGACAATTATGAGAATGATGCTGAGTATCCTCAGGATGATTAAATTCTGATTGAAAAGCTTCTGAAACTGTTTTATGGCCCATTGTAGCTTAGCCCCATGTATTAACATATTTAATTTAAATTCTAAATGTAAAATACTAAAAGTGTGTTTATACATAGTGTGACTAACTCCAATTCAATCGAATTCGGGACAAGGCTAAAAACATACCTGAAATCCGGGACTTTTCAATGAAAATCGGGCCATTTTTTTTTTCTAAACAAGGACTCTAATACTATAATTTTATTGATTATTTACCATTTTTATGTTGACAATGATATTTTTGATGGGATTAAGCCATAATTAGTTATAATATTTATATTTTTGTTAGTTTTTGACGTTTCGACTTCGAATCCGGAAATCATTCTCAAAAAGGAAAAATTAGAAAATCAACTGATGTTGGATTTCCATATTATGTAACCTTAGGTTAACATATAAGAATGTAATTATCATTATAACCGATTGTGGTATAATCCCATAAAAATATAATTGTTAAACATGCCACAAGAAAACAGCTTCAAAACATTTAAAAATCAATCCATTTATATTTTAAATTGACCTCAACGAACAAAATATATTAATTCTTTGTACTGCTTATTTTTTAAAATCATATTTGTCTTGCGATGAAATTTGCTTTAACAGTGATGGCAATACATTAAATTTTACGAACAAAATATTTTTTAAGTAGCTGGTAAACAAAGGATGAATTCAATAACTCGCCCAAAGCGTTTGTACGGAACCTGATTATTTTCGAAGTGTTGAAAGCATTCGACCCAGCGTTGATGTGGTTTTGTGTGATTTTCGTTCCAAGCTGTAATTTTATCACTGGTCACAAATTTTTTACATATCCGAACTTGTCAAATAATTCAACATTGTTTTCTTCTACGCTAATCCAATTATTCTCTGCCATTAATTTATTCGTTGCCTCGACTTCATTCCAATTCGGCTCGGTAGCGAGTGTTGCCCATCCAAATATGAGTACATCTTCAAACTGTGATTTTCACTGCTCGAGATAATTGATGCAAGTTTGATAAAATGGAAGGGCTATTTGCAACACAGTTTGTTTATCAATAACAAGGTCCGCGTCTGCTTTGTTTACTTCGTTCAATACAGCTGACGACAGAAACTGTGAATCCACTATTATTTTCAACTACTGCAGGAAATCGTCCAAAGCCTGTGTCATTTCAATCGCAGCTACTTCTTCACCTTCAATTCTTAAGACTGCCCGATTGAAAATCTTAGCATGTAGAAAAAAAAAACAATTGCAATTCAGGTTAGATTTGAATATTCAAGTCATTTATATTTTAATATATTAAAGCTGGACTGAAATTTCCAGGTGAAATATTTAAAGTTAATGTTTTGGTATATTTCTTTTGTTGGCACCAATGAAAGTGGTATAAAAAATTGCACAGAAATAGCTCTGATGTAAACAGGCTTAGCAATAAATATGCCTTGCAAGACAGACTTGCATAGCATGAGACTTGCATTGCCTAGACGTAAAGCTGCTTTTACCTTATCAAGAATGAACAACAGCAAAACCTTCGAACATGGGTCCTTGAAAAAATTCTTTAGTAATTTAGGGCTGTTTGAAGTTTTCAGAAAATACGCCTTTAATCCATCATAAACTCGTAAGATTGATTGCACGCATGTGAACATTTCCAAAAAGCGAGTTTTCCCATAACCAAGAATTTTCTGGTATTCAAGGTTTGCGGTTTCACAAAATTCTTTCAAATGTGTGACATGAACAGTGAAACGATAAATATGTGAATAAATTTTTACCATAATTAATTCAATGTCAAATGGTAACATATTGCAGCCACATTGCAAAGTGTTGTGAATAATGTGAGCCGCGCAACCGATTCCCATCAAATTTGGATTCACCTGTGATTTTAGTTTGTAGTAAACATTGTTTTGCCCACCCCGGGTTTTACCACCCAAATTAGTATTAATATTATCGCCTCGGAATGAAACTAACTTTCTTGAGTTGTTGTACTTTTCAAGAGTGTTCCTCAAGAGCTGCACAATAATATCATATTTTTCCCCATCTTCAGCCGTAAAATTCAATATTTTCGTCTTTATGCCTTCTAATGGAACGAAATATCTCACCACAACCGGGAACATCCTGATGATTCCTTTAGGTTTCCAGAAATGTTCTTTTCTTCTCTTATACTAATAAGAGTTCAAGCACTTATTCGGCAGTTGAATTACAGCTATTATTAACATTTGATTTTAAAGACTATTGTTACTCTGAGATAGCGCGTATGCACAGAAAAAGTCGATCTAGTCGCGGAACTCTGAGATAGCGCG
>NW_027314500.1:0-14408 GCF_040954645.1 Diabrotica undecimpunctata | reverse complement strand
ACGCGCTATCTCAGAGTCAGGTTACAAAAAAATAGTAATCATGCGCATGAAACTTAGGAAGTAAAAAACATATTTTCATTTCATTTAACTAAGAGCAAAGTGTCTACTTTTAATATTTTGTTAATACTTACTATATTTGATGTTTGTAAATGACCCTAGATATCAAACAAAATACTTAATATTTGTCTTTAAAACAACTGTTCTTTCTGCAACGGATATAAATCGACTGAAGTCACGTACCTCAATTGCTCATAAACAAGTAAGTGACTAAGTAATAGGACACTTTTTTTACAAATCACGCTGCAAGCACGTGGAGTAAATGTGGCTAAAAATGTCGACTCCAAACCAAACGTTTAAGCAAATTATCATTGCTAATAGAGTTCATTTTCGGACAATTATCAAAGTCGCTTTTGACCTTAATGTGGGTGGTTAAGTATGTAGCCACTAAGCATTCCACTATTAGAAAATAGTATGAGCGTTACAGGGTTAATAAAATCTAGACAATTTTTAATACACCTTAAAAACAAAGCCTTAAAGAATCCATTTCGATTTATAAAATACCTCTAAAGCGACTGTTTGGGCAAGTGCAGTTGTTTAAATAATCGCTCTCCGGGATAAACAAATTAAATAACTTATAAGTAGACTTCGGCAAATATGCAAATAAAAATGTAGAAAATATGCGCATAAATATGCACGTGTTTACCCGAAACTATCGTCGGTATACTGCGAAAACCAGGTAAATGTCGGAATACCGAAATCGAGAAAAAACGTTTTTAAAGTTTAGTTTTATATTGTGAATTAAGCAGTCAGCTTGTTTTTGATATTAGGTATTCTAGTGAAAGATGCATATATCTGAAATGATATTCTATCATTAGTTTGAAAAAGTTGAGACACCTATCTGACTAATCCTAAATTTAATTTGGAAATGCTATCACTTACCTGGTTTTACCTGTAAATCTAAATAAATCAATTACTCTTCAAATAACATATTTAACACAAATATAATAAACCAAGTATATTATTGTCCAGTTTTGTGATCGAGATATGAGGCTTTCACTAGGTAATAGCAATGTTTTAAGGTATTAGTCGATATTTAGGACATTTAACTGGTTTTCCCTGAACATTTTATTAACAGCTGTGTGTAGTTATAGTTATTATTTATATGAATGACAGGCAGTTTTATAGAAAAAATCAAATTTATTTCGAATATAATAATAACAATATTATTATTATGAGGCTTCCTCGTCCGATTCGTCACTGAAAGCAGGCTCTGGCAAGATGTCTGTTACATCATTTCCCGTTTTCAAATTACGATACCACCCGTGATATTCCTCCGGTATCACCCCTTATCACATAGCTGTACCAAATCTCTCTTTTTTGCTATGCTAATTGTGCAAATGTGCATCATAAAGTCGCTTAAGTTCTTCAAGATTGCTTGAATTAGTTGATAACTTGGCGTGCTTTTTTCTTGTTGACTGCCGTGCAGTATTAGTAAGGAAATAATTGAAGCTTGTTGATATGTCATAATTAAAATAGATCCTGTTTGTCTCTTCTTTCACCAATCTCATTCTTTTTATCTTCAACCACATTATTTTTTCGCCGTTTTGGTCTTTTGTCCGGTTTTTAATTAAAGTGTGTGATAAGTTTTTTAAATTATAAAAGTCGTAGTATTTAAATTCTTTACATTTGTATGGTTTTATACATACTTTTTTATTATCAACCTTGATATTTTTATTTCCTCTTGCATTTTGAAAAACAGACAAGTAATCTGGCATCCCATAGATAGATCTGTGTTTTTTAGCGGTTTCGTTACTACTCTGCATAGAGTCAACTTCCATATAGGAATATCCAGACTCTAAAAATTTGCGTTCAATAATATTTAAACGGATTCTGTCCTCTGCAGGTATCAGAAAATAAACTTATTTCACTTACATATTCTGGAAAACATTTTGATAAGTAGTGGAGTATAATGCTTTCTATTTCAGAACTTCCTTATCTACCGTTAATTTCTGACCAGTCAAAACAGTAAGCTGCATTTGGTAATGCGGCTTCATATACACACAAATTGTAGACACATAATTTTCGAGAATAATATAGTTTTCCAGTCAATCCACTTGGAATTTGTAGTACGGCCTGTAGATCGAAAGTAACTGAAACAAAATCCCGTTGTTCATTAGATATTTTCTTATCATTTTGTTTTTTTAGGATTACATACTTCTTTTCTTTTCTGATGTTCTCTGTAACTGTCTTCTAAATCCGATTTGTCAGTTGGATTAGCCCTATCATATCTATTACAAACTAAACATTGATCTTTTTTAGTAACAAAAAAGCTTAAATTATAGTCGTTAGAAAATATTCTTCGATATGTAATTTCGCTAACACCTTCCAGTTTCTTCTGCTCATAGTCATTTATAAAAAGTTGGTACATTTTTCTTATACTTAAATATTTGTCCAAATATCTACGCTTTGAACTTTGGCGAATATAATGTGGGCCCATGGTTGGAAAATATTCAATATGAGCCTTCACGATTTTTTGGGTTTTACTGTTTGTTTTATTTGGCGGTGTATGCTTGCCTCTTTTATCAGTATCTGCATAACAGCCTTGAATATCAGTTTTTCTTACAACATCTTGTATTAACGACGGTGATATACAAAGTGTCTTACAAAGAAATTTCTCACATACCTGTATGTCTTGATCATTCAAAGAAAAGTAACACTTTTTGGAAAATGCACTTGGTTTTTTAAACTTCAACGAACTGCAACGACTCTCTTTGGTGGCTCCGTTTTAATACGTGCATAAGAAAATGTTTCTGGCCTATATATTCTAACTTTCAATAATCACGACATAGTCTTTGTCTGTAATCTTCGCTGAAATAACTGGCACATTTGTAAAAGCACTCTGAACAATTAACTGGTTTTGGCATTGCTGGTCTATGGTCTTTTTTTATCTTATAAGGCAAACCCTCAGCACGCCTTCTTTTTGCGACATTTATTACCCAATCTTTGGGGTTAGCTATTCTCCAACGTTTTGGTGGACGTACGTCTTTCCATACTTTGTCAAGAAGTAGATTTAATATCCAACTGGCTATTTCAGTTGACACTAAATTGTTCGTGGGTGCACCTATTTCAGTATCTTTTTTCTCATCATTTAGGCTATCAAAGTGTATAGACTTCCTAGAGAGAGCGATCCCTTTTCACTTGGCTGATATGTGGGGTCTACATCTGAAAAGTCACTATCAAAAATGGATTCCATCATTGAGACTATATTGTTCTCAGAATCATCAAGAATTGAACTGCTGTCTTCAGGTATTCTATCTGTGTATGTGTTATAAAGATCATTTATGGGTTTAGCTTAGTAACCATTTCTAAATTTTAACTCAACCCGTTTTCAGGTAGAATGAAGTAAGTGTACTTAAAGGTTTTTACTAGTCGATATGAAAAAGAAATTTTAATAAATCATACATGTAAAATGTATTAAAGACACTTATCACCTTTTTACTGAATATGGTTTGCAGTAGTAGAAATATATTGTTGTCCGGCATAATAATATATGTGGGCTTACTTTGTTTTACATGCAACAGAACTTTAATTTTATGGAAGTAAGTAGCGATATATTGTTTTATTTGAAAATGAAAAGTTGATTAGGTGTAACTTATTTGTTTATTACACAAATTATCTGCTGAATGGTAAGTCGTATCATTTATTGGGTTTTACCTGTATGTAGAGTGGAAAAAGCTGAGAATTTTGGTATACTTAACTCAATATTTTAAAATTTGTCATTTACCTGGTTTTCGTAGTATACCGACGATATGCAAATATTTTACAAAATATGCATACAAATAAATAAAAAAATCGTAAAATAGTAACAATTTTATTTAAAAAAAAAAGTGTACATAACTAAATATTTCCTACTATTCATTAAGATTTACATTTATTTTAAGTAACTACATCATTTTTAAGTATGAATAAACTTATTTAGAATAATTATGGTAACAATAAATGACCAAGTGGTGTTCAAAATTTTCTAACAAAAACTTGTGGCTTCTGTCTGAGTACATATATTTATATATGGAAAAACTTCGTTCAACATCAACTGATGTAACGGGAGCATTTTTCAAACTAACCAAAACATTTGGTTCTAAATTAATTGTTTCCGAAATATTTCCAGCTAGAACACTGACTACTTCAGAAAGAATATTGTAACCTTTATTTTTTTCCATAGTAGCTTCAATTTTTTTTAAAATATCTTTTCCAATATTACCTCTAACGTTCCGACAACATGACGCATATTCTTTTATTAATGCTGTACTTTCGAACAATGACAGTTTTGGTGATTCTAACTGGGTAATTGTTTTTTGAACAAAACTAAAATTTGATTTTATAAATGAAAGTTCTTGTTGAAGCAAGTTACTCTGAAAAGTTTGTTTAGAATCCAAAAGAGATTGGGAACTTTCATCTGTTAACGTATCAATTATGTTCTTTATTTTAACAAAATGATCTGCATAAAAATTAGCTGCTTCTAACCATGTTCCCCATCGCGTTAAAATAGGTTGTGGTGGAAGAGGAATGTTAGGTATAAAGTTGAATTCTTATAGGAGATTTAAGAAATACTTTTTTGACACTGGATATCATGGTATTTACAAGAGGAAACTTTTTTCGTATTTCCTCTGCAACTCTGTTTAATCCATGCGCTACACAAGTAACATGTATTAAATCTGGGAAAAATATTTTTAAATTTTGTCCTGCTTTCACCATATAAGGAGCAGCATCCGATAAAATAAGCAGTAATTTATTAGAAGGAATAGTTGTCGGAAGAAAAAAAGGTGCTAATGTTTCTTGTATAAAACGCGAAATTGTTAAAGCATTTGTTTTCTCAAGTTGCTGGCATGAAATAAGATAAGATTTTGGTAAGGTATCTTCTTTAGGAACACCAATCAATAAATGAGCAATATACTTTCCTGAGGAATCAGTGGTTTCGTCTACAGATATGTAAAAATAATTATCTGCAATTTCTTCCTTAATATTAATTAACACCGACGAGTATAGCCCGTTCACATTATTTCTTCTTAGAGAACGATCACTTGGAACATTAAGTTTGCAATATTTTTTTAGAAACGAACTAAAATTTACATTTGCTAATTAATAAATTGTAAATGTTTTGTACCTGTAGAGATTACGTACTTAGATCATTTCTTGATTAAAATGACTACAAAATTTTATACCAGAATTGAAATAAATTGGTATGTTTAAAAATTTTCAAATACAGTATAAAAATCTGAACTTTTATGCACTTTATGCAAACTTTTATACAAATATGCCAAAATATGAAATATTTGCATAAAATATGCACAATATGCAAAATATGCAATATGCATATTTGCCGAAGTCTACTTATAAGCTATTTGGTCGATTCCTTTAAAATTTAGCGAACTTTAATAACTCATTAAATGCCTAAGTTTTCAATAGTAATAGAACATGTTATTTTGCAAATAAACAAAGTTATTAACATTGATAAATTATTTTTTTTTTAAATTATCTCGATCAGTTCTTTATGTATTTTAATTTTGAACCTCTCATTATTAAAGAACTTTTTATGGTTTATAACTTTTATTTGAACCACTTTCTCCAAAATGCATAAGAAACGTTTTTTACGGAAAAACTATTTTTTTTGACCTTTTTGAAACAAAAAAAACAAAGGAAAATTAGCAGTACGTCACATAGTTGTCATCAGATACCTCTCATATACATTTTAAAACCTTTTCCGTCGACCGTCTATTTATGATCAATTTTATCCCCCTCAAAATTATTGATTAATGACCCCTATTAATAAATGATTTTCTAATAATGAACGATTTCATTATTGCTTGCATAAATTAATTAAACGCTCTGTGATTGGCAGTGACCTGTGGTGTAGGCAACCTAACATATACCTATTTATATTCCCACTAAAAATTTAAAGTGAAGTAGCCGCTGTTAATATTATCTGTCATTGTATGTCATTATTTACTTTATTGTTTAAAATTCTGTGTATTTGAAAAATCAAAAGATGGATATTGATGAAGAGTTTAATTTAACTCCACCAGAAGTGTCAGAAACTGCAAATGAAATATCTTTAAATGTATTGCCTGAAAAAAGCAAAGTGTTGTACGAAAAACCATACGCTGAATTTATTGCATGGTATGACGAGAGAAAAATAATACGATATTCAGAATCTTTATTGTTGACATATTTTTCAAACATTGCCGAAAAAGGACTAATAGCAATTTTGTGGCCCAAATAGTAGATGCTAAAATCAACCTTAAGTTTAAAATCAAACATTGATTTATCTACATATAATAAGTTAATTATATTTATCAAGAAAAAAAGAACAGGTTATGTACCAAAGAAATCAAAAACACTTGAAAAAGAACAAGTCCAGAAATTCATCTCTGATGCTCCGAACGAGGTGTTTCTAATGATAAAGGTAATCTAGTAAATATTTAATACTCTTATTTCATAACATTTCATTTTGTAGGTTGCATTGATTTTCAGAGTGGCTGGTGCGTTAAGAAAGGACGCACTATTGAAATTAGAAACAAGTAACATTCAAAACTTGGGGTCAAAGTTTCTTGTCACAATAAAAGTATCAAAAACACACACAAATAGAACATTTACCATAGTAGATAACAAAGCAAACACCATTCTCAATGCGATCAAAAACTATATTTCTTTAAGACGAGCACACACACCACATATACGATTTTTCATTTTTCATAAAAATAAAAAATATTCCACACAGCCAGTTGGCATAAACATATTTTCCAAAATTCCTTCCGTTATTGCTAAATTCTTAAAATTAGAGCACCCGCATCTCTACGCTCGGCGTTATTTTAGACGTTAATCTGCCTCAATACTATGTGACAGTGTTGCATACTTTTCAGATATAAAAAGAGTAGGAGGCTGGAAATCGACTGCTGTAGCAAAAGGTAACAGATAATTCTATGCAGAATAAACTTGAGATGGCTGAAAAACTCTTGGGACAAAATACCACCAAACCTTGTCAAAGTACTTCCTTCAGAACATAAATGTGTTAAAATGTTATACAGCAGATAATCATTTATCAACACCTTCCTTTAATTTCAGTAATTGTACTATTTCGAATATTAATGTTTACAATAATAAAACTACTACTAGGGAAAATTAAACTTTGAATAAAGTTAATGAAAGCTGAGAAAATTGTTATAGTTTATTCGTCTTCCGGGTTTGGACCGTGTCATTTGTGAGTGACCCAAAAGTGGGTTCATCTCGACGTTTCGCTACAATTGTATGTAGCTTCTTCAGGAGAACAAAAAAGAAAAAGAAAAACAAGAGACCGGAAGATGGGTAGTTAGCAACGGTAACTCAGTTACTCAACGCAACCAGAGGCGAATACTAACTACCAAGATGGGCATTTGGTCACAGTAACTCAACTACTCAACGCAGCCAGAGGTGAAAACCAAATGCCAGGACAGGGATTCACGTCCAACAGCTCAGAACACTTGGTTTTCACCTCTGGCTGCGTTGAGTAGTTGAGTTACTGTGACCAAATGCCCATCTTGGTTGTTAGTATTCGCCTCTGGTTGCGTTGAGTAACTGAGTTACCGTTGCTAACTACCCATCTTCCTGTCTCTTGTTTTTCTTTTTCTTTTTTGTTCTCCTGAAGAAGCTACATACAATTGTAGCGAAACGTCGAGATGAACCCACTTTTGGGTCACTCACAAATGACACGGTCCAAACCCGGAAGACGAATAAACTATAATTCTGACTCTGGCCGTGGAAGCCTACGATTTCATTTGAGAAAATTGTTGTTTATCGTTAAGTAAATAAAAATTTAAACTAATATATCTTTATTTCTGAAAACTACGGTCGACGGAAAAGTTTAGTAACGAACTTGTGAATTAAAATGGCAATCTCGAACATTAACGCGCTCGCTCCGCTCACGCGTTAAAATATCTCAATTGTTAATCGCCCTTATTAATACACTTGTTGGTGAAATAACTATTAAATACCTGTATAAGGTTTTTTCAGCTTTTTTTCTTGACTGGGGTAGACCAGCCTAATGTGAAAAACTGTGTTTCTTGTTTTGGTTTATAGGTATGGAACTTCATTTTTTTCTATAAGGGCTTTAGTGATTTTAGAATAAGCCCCTTCGAATTTTGGTTATACTTTGACTTGTTCCGCTCCCAAGGCTTTTATTATGTACTGATCCGGACAACAACTTTGTTAATAGAGTAGTTAAAGGATTGATATCTTCTACTTTATCTATGAATACAGAAGGAGATTTGAGCTAATTTGTGTTCTCAGTAGTTGTTTCAGTTGGATTATCTTTATCTTCAGAGCTAAGCTTGTTAAATATGTTGTTTTTTTTATTGTTACCCAGCCAGTAACCCTTCATTGTAATTTGTCTTTGTTTTTTGATGTTTTTTCAATGAATAACACGATCTCTCATATTTACTGTAAGTACTTCTGGTGATCTTGAGGTACCTTTGTGTATATCTTTTCTAGCGAACTGTCAATCACCATGCTGAGTGATCTTGCTAGGTTCTATTCTTTTCTAACTTTGGGGTTCAGGTCTCCATAGATTATATTATTTTTATATTATTTTTTGGGTTTGACTGGTATGTGGCCTCCAATTCATCATAAAACTCTTTTTTAACTTCATCATCTTTTTCCTCTGACGGGGCATGCGCCTTTATTGGATTATACTTGAAGAAACGACCTTCTGGTCTTAAAATACACATTCTGAGACTTACGACTCTGAAATCTATTGGTATATGTTTTATCCTCTTGTTTACTATAAATCTTTTGCCGAAATTATGATCTTTAGGATCAAAGATGTAGAAAAGCGTATGGTTCCCCTTTTCTTCCACATTATTTCCAATCTATCTCATTTTGTCTATTTTGCATCTATCCAGTTTGTTAAGAAGATTTAGGGAGCTACCAGTATATACAAGGTTTAAAGATTAGATTAATTAGTCAGACTTATCTTGATCTGGATGTATCTCATTTTTATAATGTAATTTCCTTGTTTTTGGTTTTGAAACTCTCTTTAATGATTGCCTCGACATTTCTTTTTAAAATGAAATTGTGCTATCGCTAGATAACAATAAAACCAATGTATACTAGATATAAACGTCAATATAATGACGTGATTTTATTCGCTATCGATTGATTTTTGGCAAACAAAAGGTAATTGCGAGCCGTATTTCACTCCCTGACGAATTTAGTATTTATTATTTCATTTTATCTCGATAAACACCATATGCCAGCATAGTTCTTTACCACTCTCGGAAATGATGATTATTACCTGTTTCAAATTATATCACGAAACTGATATTTCGCTCGTTCGATTGGCTCGGGACCAAGAGTGACTCTTGGTCCAAAACAGACTGTTTGTCTCTATTGGTAATAGAACTGCACCAACTGCATTAAATTGGCACTTAAAAAATTATCCTTTTTCTTACATAACTAATCTTTATAACCAGTTTCATATAAAAACATACCTTTCATAAAAAATTTAACACACCAAATTTTCCCACTTTTCAAAACATTTCCGAACATTAAATTAATTAAATACAATCCACTTCTAAATTCAAGGTTATTCTCAAAAATAAAAGTTAAAACTCCAAATTCATTAATGAGTAATATAATTTGTAGAATAAATTACAGTCAATGTCAAAGTTGTTATATTGGTCAAAGTCAACAGTGGCTTAAACAACGTGTCACTCAACACAAAAGTGACTGCAATATACGAAAAAACTCTTGTGCCTTAGTGAACCACCATTTGAAGACAGGACATAATTTTGACTTTAATAATGTAAAAATCTTGGAACAAGTTGATAATTATAAAAATCGGCTTTTCCTTGAAATGGTACACATTAATAAAACTCCTGAATCTATCAATTATAAGACAGACACCAATCATTTAAGTAATATATAATGCAACATACTAAACAATATATAATATGATAGATCTTAACCTTTAAAAACAAACTTAGTAATTCTCTAGTTCCTGTACCTATAATTTTATTACATTCCTAAATATCAGTAGTGCAATAACTGACTACATACCATCAATTACATTTTATAGATCAATTTATCGTGTTCCTGATTCTTTCTCAATTCTGTACTATTAATTCCATCTTTCCACTTTATAATATGGATAATACTCTGATAGTAATTGTTTATTTTAACCTACTCACTAAAAATTGTACAATGGGAATTCACTCTATAAATTATTGCAGTTACCATAACTCCTAAATAAAATCAAACAAATATGTCATTTATTTAGATATGCTAAAAAAATTTAAATTTTTATTCTTATAGTTGTAAGTATTAAAATATTCACTTTGTTTACATATAATAATTAATTATTTTAATAAATTTACAGTTTTCTCCTGAAGAAGTCACAAAATCGTGACGAAATATTGAGACAAATAGAATTTTATTTCCTGACCGATTGCTGATACTATTCGCTCCGTGCGTGACTGACGCGACACCTACCGCCTTCATCTGACAGTTTTGGACCTACCAATTTTCAGGTTAAACATATGTTTAACATTGTTAAATACAGGCGAAATTGACAATTATTAATAATTAACTTTTTAATTATATTTTTCAGTTTATGTACAAAATAAATGTAGTATTAAAAACTGGGTTTCTCAAAATTCATCATAATATATCTTTTTAAGCCCAAACGGAACAGAAAAGTTAAAAATTTAGTACTGGCAAATCAAGTTTTTCACGTGAAAGAGCATATAATTAAAAACAATAATAATAAAAGTTATGATATAAAAGCTAAAGTCATCAGGCACTCTGCAGTTAGCTTGAAGCCTTATAAAATATCATTTAAGGTAAATTATTTAAATATTTCAATTGCATAAAAATGAGGTTACGTGATATTTCCTTTTTCATATTAATAGCACGGATCCATCTTTTTCTTTTCTCTAATTTATATGTAATCTTTGGGAACCTATAAAAACTACACTTACTATTTTTGCTATTATTAGCACAACTAAATACGCAATATGTATTTGCACACATTTTTGATAAAATTTATGCGTAAAAAGATAGTGTCCAATTTTGTCAAATTTCGCCGCTACGCACGCTGGCATCGTTTCAAGGTACCCCTACCATGGTCACGCACGGAGCGAATAAATCAATATTTAAAACACTACGGTCGAAAAATAATTTCATTCAATAATTTCAACAATTTTAATAAAAAAAATGCATATATATATATGCATATATTGCATATTTTTCATTGCTCATTTCAAACTATATTGTATATTTAAGCTTAACACGATTTATTTTGCATATTATAAAAATAAATTATATAAAACTTTAAAATTTTCCTCTCTTAGCTGTAATTTATAACTTGCATATGAAGGAGCTCATTATCTTTCGCTTATTATCTATCTAGACTTTCACATCACTGCCTGAATTTAATAATTTCTGGATTTTCCAAGACAAAAATTATTTTATTAGTGTAGAAAATCGTAGATACGGCTGCGGTCATTGAATAGTTTTACATCCTTAGATATCTAGTATACGATTTTTTGAATTTTTACCACGTTTTAACGCACGTTTTACGTCAAAGTGATGTTAATTACCAGTGGCGAACACAGAATAGGTTGATTCAAATTAAAAAATTAAAATAAAATAAATTTATTTTAGAAAAAGTAAAAAAATGGAAATTAAAGAAAGAAGTTTTTTAAATAAATTGGATATGTTCTTAATAACGAAAATAAGAAGGTCTAGGTTAAAAATATCCATTTCATTTTAAATTAATTTTATAATAAATAATGATAAACAGTAACACAATTAATATTGATAAGCGTTTATCCGATCTAAGCTCGACTACGTTAGATTTATTAAACTCTAGTGAGAGCATGTACCGTGGATCTAATGAACCTCCCCTTACCCTAAGACGACCATCTATTCTACTTTTGAATGTTGTTTCAATATCCGCAAATACCTTTAATCCCGTTAATTCCCTAATTAACACAAGGCCGTCTTCTTTCAATAACAATATCCAACACCTTTTCATAAAAGCTATACCTTAATTAATTTCTTCACTACTTAAAAATATTGACCTTCTTTTAACTAGTTCATTTCCCATACCTTTACTTCCCCCATGGGCTAAAAATCTTTCTTCAATAGATAAGTCACTCACCATATTTACAAAAGATTTACACAGGTGAACTATATAGTATTGTGTTGACATTTAAATGCATCTCCCATCAAAATAGACATAGTGTCATTTGTTCAAATGCCCTTTAATCTATCCATTCAGTCTATACAATTTTCAATAGCCACCCATTAGTTCAAAACATTCATGACATATACCAAAATCTCTCTACTTATTATTTAACAGTCTCTCATGCCTTCTCACACTTTAATTACTGGTAATGAAATAGTAGATCATTATTCCAAAGAAGCTACCAATCATAGTACTGAAATGACCCCAATTCAATTAGCTAACGATCTCAAACTCGTTTTTAAAAAGTCAAGAGAGGATACTTGGCAAAAGAGCAAAGCAAGTATTTATGAACTCCAACCGTTTATTGGTCATCTCTTCCTGTACTTGCTAACTAGAAGAAAAGCATCGAATATTAGAAGACTTCAGATCAACCACACCAACCCAAAAGACGGTTGTGTCGGACCTTATCGAACGCCTTATTGTAATCAACAAAACAAACATAGAGTGGTTGGTTTACATCCATACATCTTTGCATGAGGACGTTAAATTCAAATAATGCCTCTCGTGTACACATGGCATTCCTAAATCCAAATTGGGTTTCAGTGATGTCTGGTTCCACTTTTCTGAAAATTTTTAAATGGATAATTTTTAAGAATATTTTTAGTGTGTGACTCATTAGACTAATTATACGGTGGTCATTACATTCCTTTGCATTAGCTTTTTTAGTAATGTAATAAATGTTGATTTGAACCAATCTCTCGGAATAATACCCGCATTATATATAGTATTATATAAGTCTACTAATAAATTGATCTGATCTTCTGATATTAATTTAATTATTTTAGTTGGAATTGTATCAGGCACCGCAGTTTTATTAGATTTTGCCAGATTAATTGCATTTATTATTTCATCCTTAGTTATATTTGGACCTATATCATGTTCCTCGAAATCGTTCATGCTATCTTGTTATGTCCTGTCATCCTCCAACAATAATTCTTGTACGTATTCTCTCCATCTGTTTAGTTTGCCTTTGATATAAGATATTATTTCACCATTCGTATCAACCAGGGTGTTACTATTGTTGGACCGTCTTATACCTGCTAATTCTTTAATTTTTTTGTCCAATTCAAAACTGTCATGATTTCTCTGAAGTTCTTCTATCTCTAAACATTTGTCGTTGTACCACTTCTCTTTAGCTGCCCGTATTTTTATCCTGATCTCCTTGTGTGTGGCTTTGTATTCGTTTACATTTTTGTTTTGGTATGATCTTCTTTTGTCCATTAGTTGGCGGATCCAATCTGTCGTCCATAGAGTCTTAGCTTCATCGATTTTGTGACTACTCAGCGTATCTTTATTTGGCATCACTAATGTGTTCTTAAATGTTTCCCATTTTTTGTCGGAATCTTCATTATCATTGATTATTGTTTTGCTTAACTGTTCGTTAATTTTCAACGTTAGTTCTCCTTTTATAGCTAACAGGAGAATTTAATTGTCATCATGGCATGTGGTTGTCTTTTTAAAGACGAATTACATGCTATGATTTTTCTGACAGATATTCTCAAGTTGATTTTATGTAATCGAATAAACTGTCTTACAATAAAGTCATCCCAGGAACGCAACTCAGCAATATTAGCAAAATCCTTTTTAAAGTGGTCTAATTTAAAAGGTATATTATATATCTGAATTGTCGATATAAATAAGTCATATAAAATTAAATTATCAGAAGAATTTTTCACCAAGTAACAAAATACAAAATTTGTTTAATTTATTTTTTGTTTTTGTATATTAAGAACGATTTTCGAAGTGGAAAATTTTATTTTTATTTACAAAAAAACCCGCTTTAACCTAATAAGGTTATTAGCGGAACAGTAACAATTAATTACACTTTACTTATTAAATTACAATCTTTTAAAAACAGAAGTAGTTATTCATTATTGTTATTTGAGTTTAAAATGTCTTTAAGATTGTTTGGTAGATGGTATTTAATTCTATGGATATTAAACTTTTCGCACTTTTCCACTAGCACATGTTTTACTGTATTCATATAACATAAAGTTCTTCTGTGAGTACGGTTGTAGTATCTGGAATTCTATGTTTGAGAATCTCTGTGTTGTTATAATTATTGCCAGCCCAACTCCATTTTCAGTTTTAGACGCGTCTGTGTAGTATACTACTCTGAGATAGCGCG
>NW_027314499.1:0-14420 GCF_040954645.1 Diabrotica undecimpunctata | reverse complement strand
ACGCGCTATCTCAGAGTATTCGAGTCAAAACTCACGTCTGCGGCTTGTTTTCAGCACAAAAGCTTGATTGAAAAAATGCCAGATGACGCTACTAATCTTGTAAACATTACATTTACATATATACATCTACAACGCTGCGCGTTGCTAAAGAATTTTAATGGATGATGTTTGAATTATACTTCTAAATGAGTTTGATTCGGTGGAAAAAGGTAAAGAACTTGCTGTATTAGAGGTACAACCTTCCTTTAGGTTTCTAATATTTAGTAAAAAATAACACTCAGAAATTTATTTTAAAATTCACTAGTTGTAACTATAAAAAAATCTTTTTTTTAGAGAAATTTTTCGGATATTTTGGAATAGGTACTTAAAAGTCCAATTTATATGAAATTGTAAACTTTATATCTCCACCAAGCAAAGTTTTAAATAATATTTAGTAAATCCTGAAAGGAGCTTTGTGTAAAGGTTTCCGACAAAAAGAAGTTATTTGCTTATAATAATAAAGCTTTTAAAATAAATTAACAATGCAACTATAATAGTTACAGTTCCCGACGTCGCGCGTCGGCAAAAACGTTTATGATAGATTCTTCTTCTTCTATGACACTGAAGCCCAAATTAAGCCTTGGCCTCCTTTATTTTTTGCCTCCACCCTTGCTTGTCTGTGGCTGATCTTTTCCATACACGGACTCCTAAAACGGCTTGTGCTTCGCTGTTTACTGTGTCTTCCCAGCGCTTTCTTGGCTTCCCAACCGGTCTCTTTTCCTGCATTCTAGCATTCAGCGTTCTTTTTGGTAGCCTATTACATGTCCGGTCCACTGCAATCTTTATGATAAAAACTATCTTCAAACTTCACTGGGCCGAGTCTGACACGGTTTCCCTCAGCGACTTTTTTCGGTTCTGGTGCATTCTTCCTCTAACTTTCCCGATATATGTTGTTTTACGATATATCAAAAATTTATAGATACTGCTATACTTTTTATTTAATACCTTAAAAATTAAAAGTAAAACACAAAACTAAAATTATCTGACGATAAATATGAATCATCTTGTCAGACGCGTTAACAAAACTGATGTGTATCAAAGACGTATATAATTAAAAATATTTTTGATTATACGGGGTCGGTCATAATAACGGAATGAACCAAAATTTCATTTTAAAAAATTTTTACTAAAAATATGAATAGTTTAGAATATAATATGTAGCATGTATATGTTTCTATAACTATCGAATATTTAATGTATAAGAATTATTTGATGCGTCCCTGGCTATGTATAAAAATTGCTTGAGTTCTTGTTTATACAAGTGTTTTACGACACATCTAACAGAAATTTTAGTTGTGTTTTGACCTATGTGGGAGATTTGTAGAGCAGCGTTACAACAATTTAAGAGGTCCACATGGTTTTAAGCAGGAGCGTTTGAGATGCCGAGTTTTGAAGATTTCTGTTTTTTGTCATCCAGGATAATCCGAGGCCCCAATCCAGTGTCTAAGTGTGCGTTCATAACGAGGCGCCGACCCTCGATTGGACCATAGGATGGTATTATATTATCATCGCGACGTAAAATAAATGCATTATTTTAAACGTGAGCGTTCACTGTCAGTGCTATGCTCTAGGCAAGGATAATATGCCATGGTCTCCGTAATGGACGCACGATAACTTCCAAAGAATTGTCTATTTGTGTTCCCTGGTCATTGCAGACCAATTTGCAGCTTGAGCGAGACACAGTTTGTTGTATGTTATTCCAATAGGGAATTTTCAACAATCGACCGAATAGAACAGAACAGGACGAGAACCTACAGCATACATAAGAAATAATACGAGGAAAATAACGATATCATATATAAAAGGTCTATCAGAAAAACTTTAAAAGATAAGAACTAAATTCAACATTGCAACAACATTTAAAACAACAAACACATTGAGATCTATTTTGTCTAAAACTAATCCTAACAATGAATCAGAAAGAACAAAGAATTGTATTTATAAAATATTTTGTGAATGCGATCAGTTTTATTTAGGTGAAACATCAGGGGCATTAAATATTAGAATAAGTGAACATAAATCTTTTATTAAAAATAGAGTATTTAATAGATCTCAAATATGTAAACACGCATGGGAAAATAAACATAAAGTTCCATGGAATGATTCAAGTATAGACCTAAAAAAACTTGGTAAAAAGAGAAGCGGCTCTAATTAGACTAAATGAGACCAATTGTGTCGCAAATTCCTCGGCAGAATGCAGTAGGATCTGGGTACCCATATTAAAAAAGGAATAAAAGGAAAAGTAAAAATACCAGTAGATAAAATCAGAAGTTGGTGTTTATTGAGACTAAATTAAATGTAACAATAAATACCTACCATGTCGGGATAGTATTATGAGGTTTTTTCCCTCGTTTTTTCCTGACGATTTACTATGGAATCATTAACAAACTTTTATTGTCATCATGGCATGATGTTGTCTTTTTAATGACGAATTACTTGCTATGATTTCTTTTGACGGATATTTTTAAGTTAAAGTTAATTTCATGTAATCGCATACACTATCTTTCAATAAAGTCGTCCCAGGAACGCAACCCACAAATATTGGCGATATCATTTAAAAGTCGTCTACTTTAAAATCTATGTCTAAATTGTCAATATAAATGAGTCAGATAAAATTAAATTTTTAGAATAAATTTTTACCAAGTAACAAAAAACAAAATTTTTTTTAATTTATTATTGTTTGTGTTTTGAGAACGATTTCCGACAAGAAAATAATTTTAGTTCCTTTTAATAAACACAAGTTTGGTCCATTCCATTGTTTCGACTGATCTTGTATAATCCAAAATAATTTTAAATTATATACGTCTTTGATAAATATTAATTTTGTTTTAAACATTTTTTGTATACCCCGTAGTGTAGCCGCAATAAAAAATAACCAGAAATTTGGCGCACCATGTACATATACATTGTTTTTTAACAATATTTTGATTGGACTACACACTTAAATTTTTTTTAAAACTGCTCATTTTTCTAAAGGTGTATCTATAATGTATGTGTATAATTTGTACCTATGTCGTTTCTTGCTGTTATTTTTCTTTTGTATTTTGATTTCTAATCTTTTCAATTTAACTTCGGTCTTAATTTCATGCCATATTTCGAAATAATGGACTCTTATATTATCTTATAAAATGCTATCTTTATTATTTCGTGCGCTACTGCAACAGATATTTCTGCACATATATAAGACCTATTATAAAACAAAAACATTTATTACCAGTGCCCAAACCCAAAATATAATTTACAATGTTTTGTTCTCGCTCGTTCCTGCTAGCTATTGTTAATGCTGTATCCAGGTAGCTAGCCATTTAAATTCTGTATATTTTACAGATATTTTCAAAGTTGGACTCAACTGCAACCACATTTTCTATAGTTTATATAAATAGTTGAATAAATTCTAGGTTTACATGGCTTTTTCTTTGTGCTTAAATATATTTAAAATTTAACAATGGTAGAGTTTGTTTTGGAAGTTCAGCGTTTACATAGAGTTTACCAGGCATAATATTATGATATCGCAAATTTTATGAAGATCTATGTTTTTATATTGTAGAAGAAAATGACACATGTACAATACATCTGACACAACAATACTTGATGGAAATTCGTGTTGAATGTTAAAAAAAACAAATACTTCTTTAGTTTCTACAAAAATATCAACTTTACATCTTTTTTTGTACAATAGATTTCTCAGAAAAGAAGTAATAAACTAACTACGCGTGCAAACAATTTGCAACAATTATTAAGGGACAATTCATTGCTGTCATTTAAAACAACTAACTTTTGTATTCTTTCATTCAGCATCTCTTGTGGAGGTTGCTGATTATCATGGCTATTTGTATTTTTAAAACTGCTGTACAGATTTATTTGATGATGTCATTCCGATCCAGTCACGAAGGTTTCGCAGCCAAGAAATTCCTTTACGTCTATGCTTTTTCGTCCATTTTCTTGCATATATTGTACCTCTGGAACAATAAAAGGCGATAATAGGAATTTTGGAGTGGGTTTTCTGGTACATAAAGACGTGGATCAGGTAAAACAAACGATTTGCAGCAAAATCGAACAGAATGTGTGCAATTAGAATTAAAGGAAAGGGGAATATGATATCGCTGATAAATATACATGTTCCAACAAAAGAAAAAGGAAAAGAAGTGAAAGATGAATTTTATGAAGAATTAGAGTTATTGTCTGAAGAAATGCAGAGACAAGATATTAAAATTATTATACGCGACGCCAACGCAAAGGACGGAAGAGAAGATATATATAAAAACATAACAGGAGGTGAAAGTAAACATACGAATACAAATGATAATAGCCAGATTGATTATATTTGCAATTAAAAACAGGATGAAAATAATGAGTACGCATTTCAGGGGAAAAAATAAATAAAATTTATTTCGAGTGCAAGTACCAGCTTCTTTCCTATCACGGGATCTACGTTTTTCTAGTTAGGTTTTCAAAAATTTGATCTAGATTAAGTAGTTGTCTGTAAATGTCGTTTTTATGTTTTTGAATGTCCATTTACACTTTTTTCAGTTTTTTTCACGACACTTAGCGTGACGAATCTAGTAAATAAAGAGGGGATGGTGGATTCTCGTAAGATTAGTCTACCAATCCAAAGTGTCATAAAGAGCCATACGCTGCTGGTTTGTTACTTTCGAAAACTAACGAAAAGGAACAGACTAGCAGGATCAGGCCAGATCAAATGACGAGGGTTTGGTTACGTAATGAATGAAGTCACCCAACCGGCATTGTCCGGCTTGCAAACCAAAAGAGGATATGGCTCCACTCTGATGGCCCGTCTTCAACTTTTATTTGTATTGTTTAATGGATAGAAGTTGACACATATCTTTAACAGTATCCGTCAACCTTTTTGAGAGTATCTGCTAGTTCTTCATGTTGTACTCGATCAAAATCCTTTACGTTATATATAAAATTTATTTATTTAAAATTTATATATATAAAACTAATGAAACAGGTATATCCCGGTACTGATTAATCTCTAGATTGCTGCACTAAGACTTGAATATCAAATAAAGATTCCCTTGTTAAATTTTTTGATGGTATAAGGTATAATTTTATTGTGTAAATACTTTTTTTATATAGCATCTTGTTGGCTAGTGGTATTGGCTATTTTTATAATAAAATATATTTTTTAAGCAGAAGATTACGTATGTTAATAGGCTGTAATTAGAATATGACAGTAAAATATTCACAGATAAATAAGTTTCCTAATAATATATATACAGAGGTGTGTTTCAAAAATTTCTACGCACTTTTTTATATTCTAGCCATAATTTCTTACTCAGATCCTACACAAAAAGGTAGAAACCTTAAAAAGTCCCAATTTCGAATCACACCTTACACCTTCTCAATGAAAATGCGAACAGAAAATTATATTTTCTCTTTAATATTCGAAAAGGAGAAACGGAATGGGATTATACGTTTCCTATGAGAAAAGAAGTTGATAACTAATTTAACTTCAGTGCAGCTAGTTTTTGATAACCCTCCTGCGACCCAAGATAATTCTGAAATTGAATTCCTTTTATATTATTTTTTTAGAAGGGAAAATTGCCTTTGCAAACGAGATTGAAACACGTTTTAAATATTTCAGGCCCACAACTTTGATATTCTTTATCTTTGTGTTTAATAAATGATTAAAATTTTAGCGTCTATATCGTCATAGTGCAATTAACTTATTTATAATTATCCCATACTAATGCTTATACATAATACTGTGTGATACTGAAAAGCCAGCAACTGATTTGATTTAGATGGGCTGTAGGAATTTCAATGTTTGCAAAATTTTATACAAATATCAGCTGAGACTTTTATTATTTATTGAGAAAATAAAGTCTAACTCTTCTTTTGTCAGCTAGTTTATTTTAATGATGATCATCATGAGTGGCTTTACAATCCATTGTTGATCTTAGCCTGCTCACAAAGAAGTCGCCACTCGTGTCGATTCCTGGCAACTTCCCTCCATCTTCCGACTCTCAGAATCTGTAGGTCTTTTTCCACATCATCAACCCATCTGGTTCGTGGTCGTCCTCTACTTCTTGTGCCCTCTGGTTTTGAAAATGTTAATCTCTTCCTGTATTCGTGATATGACATTCTAGCAATGTGTCCAGCCTATCCAACTCTCTGCACTTTAACAAATCTCAATATATCAGATCGGTTATAACTAATATAGTTCAAAGTTGTATCTTCGACGCCAAAAATCTTTCAAAGAATTCTTCTTTCAAAAATACCAAGAAATCTTTCACCATTTTAAGATAAAGTCCACGTCTCAGCTCCATATATCAAAAATCGGTCTTATTAAGGTCTTGTATATATTAAGCTTTACTGCACGTTTTATATTTTTATTTTTTAAATGTTTCTGGGGACCGTAAACAGGTCTGTTTGCTTTTGCTATGTATCTTTTTATTTCGTCGCTTGTCGTGTTTGTTGCGTTTACTAGCGATCCAAGATATGTAAATTCTTTGACTTGCTCAAAGGTATGGTTGTTAATTTGAATTCTCTGTTCGATATTTCTGGGGTTTTTAGAAACCAACATATATTTGGTTTTTTCCTCATTTACCATAAGACCTAATTCACTTGCCGCGTCCGCAAGTCGTGTAAAATACTGCATCATGTCTCTCATGCTTCTGCTCACTATAACTATATCGTTAGCGAATGCGAGAATTTGCGTCGATCTATTAAAAATAGGTAAATTCATTTTAATATTAATTTGTCTGATTGCCTTTTTCAAGGCAATATTAAAGAGAAGACACGCTAGCGCATCACCCTGTCTTAGACCATTATTAATGTCAAAGAACGTGGAGTTTTCTCCTTCAATTCTAACGCATGAGCTTACGTTTTGCATTGTTGGTTGGGTCAACTTAATTAACTTAGTTGGAATCTCTAAATCTATCATTGCATTATATAATGCAGTTTTTTTCACACTGTCATAGGCTGCTTTGAAGTCGACGAAGAGATGGTGTGCATTTATCTTTTATTCTAGTTACTTTTCTAAAATCTGCCCATACACTTTAATTTTATGTGTAGTTGACTTTCCAGCAGTTAATCCGCAATAATATTGAATAATAATATCCTTTGTAAAATGTTTGTAAAAAGTCTTTCAAACAATACAGTGCTGAAGATTTTAACTACTCTTCTGATACCTATTCATTCTGCATTTAAGTACTATTAGTTGAATAATTGCTGCAAACAGGTAATCACCATATTTTTTATACATTTCCGAACAGATTTCATTAATTCCTTATTTTAATGATAAACCTTCAAATAGTCACCTATATTCCCACCCTCCGATTTGTAATGTTGAGTAAGTGCGAGTTCGTGCTTTTATTTATTTGTATGTTTTGGTAATGCTTATCTTGAAAGAGTATTAAAAACCGATATTATTTCCTGCTTTTCGGTTTCTGAAAGTTTTTCTATGCATTTCGTACTACATTTGCAATCATCGCCTTGTTTCCTTTTTGGTACCACTTTTCCCGTTGTCGTAGATTTATAAGCTTCACCTCTAGCTCTTTTTATTTTTTGCACATTTCTTTTCCAGCTCCTGGGATCTCTTGTTTTCTTTCGTCCATGTTTATTATTTGCAGCCTCTTTATCAGCGGACTCCTTTTCCTCATATAAACTATTTTCAGATGCACCAGAATCATTCGAAGGCAGAAACTCGCTGCCTGAACTTTGAAATGGTTCATCCTCACTATTTGAACTCATAATAATATCCTATGATCTAGTAATAATAAAAAAATCCTCGATATTTTATTAAACCGTACCTCTCGCACTCTCGTACTATGTTAACTCTCCAACAGTTTGTCGGTGACTACGTGACTTAAATCGCGTTCGTGGCTCGGGCAGATACCGGTACTTTCACTAATCGCGGCAAACCACCGGTGCAATAGTGGGACGGAATAACACACATATAAAAATTAATTCAAAATTTGGTGCAAGAACGGGATAAGTTACACATTTTTTATACCGTTCTTGCACCAGACCATACCAGGGAATAAGTAGTTTGCTCTTATAATTTCAGTATCTATTACCTGTACATATCCTATACTTGCGCCAGGCAAGAACAGTTACTTTTTCATCCTAAATAAGCACCTATCTCGCTTTTGCAGAATTTGGTACTTATCCCCTTCTTGCACCAGGGTCTTCAATTATGGCATAAGTATCAATATCAAAAAAACTAAGTATATGGTCTTCAGTAAGAACATGACACAACCAGCACATATTAGTATAAACGGCGTTCAAATTGAAAAAGTATCAAGTTACAAATACTTGGGTACTTCAATAAACGAAACTGGAGACTAAAACAATGAAATGAAAAGACGTATCGAAATTGCCAGGGTCACTTACATAAAGATGAGGAAATTCTTTTGCAGCAGAGATATAAGCATCCCTCTCCGATTAAGAATGCTAAAGGGCTACGTATTTAACACGCTATTATACGGTGTAGAGGCCTGGACTCTAAAGCAGAACAATAAAAAAAATATTGAAAGTTTCGAGATGTAATGCTACCGTCGAATGCTGAAGATAAGTTGGGTTGAAAGAGTTACAAATTTTAAAGTAATGCGAAGGATAGGAAAAGACCCAGAAATTTTGTCAACGATCAAACGAAGAAAACTCTAATATCTGGGTCACCTGATGAGAGGACATAAATACGCATTACTTCAAAATATAATGCAAGAAAAAATAAAAGGAAAACGGAATCCAGGCCGTAGAAGAATGTCATGGCTGCGTAATTTGAGAGAGTGGTTTGGCTGTACCACTAATGAACTCTTTCGGCCAGCTGTAAACAAGGTCAGGATAGCCTTGATGATTTCCAATCTCCGATAGGAGTGGCAAAAAAAAAGAAGAAGAAGAAGAAGGATATCCTATCGATTTTGTTTTATCTTTAAAATAAACGAATCGACAAAGGGCGTTTACCTGTATCCTCTCGCTGTATATTATTTTTACTTTTTTAAATTTCATTGCTTTACATACATTAAAAATATTGGTTCTAAACCTCCAGTAGAAAGCAGTGCTAATTTTAGTCAATAATTAAGTGAATTTAAATGGGATATGTATATAGCTCAGAGAAGGCGGAATTTTGTTTCGGAAAATTGGCAATAAGATTGATAAAAATGCAATCACCGTACTTTGAATTTAAAACGATTGAAACCTAGATGGTAATAACGTTATAGAGGTAATATTGCTTTTAAAAGAAATACATATCGTGCATAATGCATTTTAAGAGTAAATTCCCTTACCAGCTGTTTTTCTACGTCTGGATTAATAGTACAGGCTAGATGATTATCGTGATTTTTTTTCCATTGACCCAAAAACATGGTGGTATGAGATTTTAGTTGTGTTGAGAATTAATCTAATGAGATCAGAAATTAAATCGAGTTATATTCAGAAATTATTTATGAGTCAGACGAAGATATAATGAAAGATAGGAAATTTATTTATTTTTTTCTAAAACCCAAGACAACAATGGCCCGAAAAGTTACGGAATGTTATAAAATTTCCGCAGTAAATAGGAAACAGCACCTCTTAAAAAATAGGAAAAATCAAGGCCAAGTTCACAATATTCTGGAATCTATTACTATAAATTATCTTTAGCAAACACAAAACCCAACAGATAGAACTCATAGAGCAGCAATAATTACCAGATGCTTTCGTAACTCACAAGTGTCTGTTTTTTTCTAACCAGCTACGTTCTCTGATCTTTCACACATTAACATGTATATGACATGATAGTAGAAGATTGTGTCAACTTCATTTTTATTAATTGATCTGCGTCGATTAAGTTTAATTTGATTGGGACTCATTTTATTTAATTTAAGAATAATCATCACATTTTAAATATCTATGTCTCGGAGAGTTGAGAAATGTATTAACTTAAGAGGGGGCTCCTCGATGCAATATTAAAATTTTAACTTACAGTTAGAAATGTGTTCAAATGATTGGACGGCAGTGTATATGCAGTAACTTTTAGTTATCAGAATATTTTAGTAAATACAAAAATAAATTGTAGACGCCTATGCCAAATCAATAACCGTTTCATTAGGACAAAGAAAAGTATTGATAATATACGTAATACTATGTACTCGTATTATGGCGAAGAAAGGATATTAATATTTAAATCGATCAGAGTCCGGTCGCTTTGTTTATAAGACAAACAAAACTTTGTTAAAAAACAAAGGAAAAAAAAAAGTGGTAAATATTGATAAAAAATGAGAAAAAATGCTTTAATCTCTGTGAAAACCAAACCCACAAACCTCGTTTTCTTCTTACAGTGCTGCTACAACGCTTTGTGAGTGTTGGCCTGCTGAACAACGTTCTTACATTCTGCCCTTTCGGATACTTTTCTTTGCCACTGTCTGATATTTACGGTTTTAAGATTTTTCTCTACATTGCCTATCCATCTTTTACTGGGCTTTCTTTTTGTCCTATTTCCTTGTGGCTATCTCTGGATAACTTCTACAGCCCGATGATCTGGCATTATTTTTAAGTGGCTAAGCCAGTTTAGTTTTGCGCTCAAATATTTTCAATTGATTTTCATCAGTAGGTAAAGACTCCATGTTTTAACTTGCTTTGTCTGCCTAAAGTAAGTCTTTGTATGCCTAAAAGCACTTATTACCGCTAAGAATCCGTGCGTGTATTACCAGAACCACAAACCACTTATATAAAATTAAAATAATAAACGGTAGAAGAACTCGTTAAACTCATATAAGTTACAAAAAGAGTTGTATATGAGTTATGTATGATATAAAGACATTTAAAAAAAAATTAACCTACACAAAAAGAGTGACAGGTACTAAAAATTAATAATCTAAACATTTTTGGATTTTGTTTATAATAATCAAATTGCTCTTTCGTTGGATTTTGATTTCGCCTAAATATTTGCGCAGGAAATAATCAGGAATCTTTCCGCTTATATATTATATTTTATACTGATTTTTGAGGATGATGTCACTTCGCGATGGAAAGCTGTAAAAAAAACACGCTTTCATTGTAGAAGTCCGAATTTGGCCATCGGGACTTCGATGTTGGCAGCCATCCGAGAGCAATGGACGGTCTGGACAAGTAAAGATCGTTTTCGTGAAGCTTTGGAAAAACTAACAAAGTTTCGGTTAATTCCATGATTTTTGGTGAGAAGAAGATAATTTGGACTCAAAATGCCATGTAGCATTTGTTGAAAAGTGAGTTAATCACTGTTTTGTTGTAAGCTGTATCCTGTGACAAATGATTTGATAACAGCGTCCTGAGGGCTAAGCAAGCAGACATGGTTTTAAGTGATTAATAAGCAACCAAGTTTAAAGGATCGCATACTATTCTCATCCAGGATAAGTCCAGTTTTGGTATTTGATTTGATTTATCCCAGGATTTGTCAAGCCTCCATTTTATGTCTTCTAAAGGTCAGGTTTTGATTGTCAGAAGTTTGTGGGACAATGTTTTTTGTTCAAATGTAGGGTAACACAATTTTTTAATAATTTAAAAAGAAAATAAACTATCCAGTGAAGCAAGTAGTTTTGTTAAATTTTTTTAAATCAACATTTATCATAAATACAATAAGATTTTCTCCCATGTCAAGTTAAAAAGTTGATAAATAAGTATATAAATTCTACATATCAGCCAATTGTCATATTTTAGTTTCTTTTAAATAAAATTAACCTTGCATAATTAATTAATAATTCAGAAAATTTGGGTAGTTTTATTTTGACATAATATGAAGGTCATATTATGAAGGTTAGTACATCTTTTTCTGCCATTTGGTACATAACCATAGTCTTACAGTCTGTTTTGTTATGATTCAATTTAATGTTTATTGTTAAATTTAGATATTTTTTGTAATAACAGTTTATGTACAATAAAAATAAATATGTAATTTTTCTCTTAAACTAGTAAATTAAAAAAATTATTTCTTTTAAAAAGATATTTACTCTTAAAATCTTTTAGGAAAGAAAAACCCTAAACCTTTCTTTCCAAACAGCAAGAGAATTTTTTTACGGCGTCCCAATTTTAAATAGTTTAGAAATCTTCTTGTTTAGTACTTGTCCAGGACATTTCTGTAAATGATTTCTTTTCGTAGTTAGTTCACTCAGTAAAACTAATCCCTCCCACCCAAATGAAATCCTTATCCATTATGGATGTTTACTTAATAATTATTAAGTATATAAATATTAAATTAATAGATATTTAAATAATTTTGTAGACTGATGATGTGTATGAATTTAATACACGAAACATTTTCAATAAAAGGAAGCGGAAGTAGCTGATTTCTTTTATTATCCAACTGTTGACCGAGAACCCTCCACTATCTTATTAAACCACATTCAGTATATTATATATATTATATATATATATATATATATATATATATATATATATATATATATATATATATATTTAGCTTTTGGTTTTGCATCTTTTTGCTCTCTGTATTATAATAATCCTTGCATTTCCGCTGTTTATTTTGAGACTTTTTTTTTAATTGCCATATTGCCAGATTCCAGTAAGAGCCTAAGAAGGTATCCATTGAAATATTTATTTCTCTCTTGTAAATTTTGAGACTTGCATCTTTACAGCCATGTTCTATTCTCTTCAGTTATTCCAATTTAACTAAATCTCATCGACCTGAATTGCTTTTAACGGCAAGCGTGTAAGCGATAATAAATTCAGTATATTGGGGAATTAGGAGACATTTTTCTAAACAAAGAAATATCATAGGGTTCTACGGACGTAACAAATTTATTCAATTTATTATCTGAGAAAGGTTTTTTGGGATACAAACTGCGGTTTTAGTGTATTCTAGAAATAGTCGATGTAGCCTATATAAGAAACATATACCAGGATATCTCAAAATTAAATAAAAAAATTGTGTGGTCGTTAAAAAAATATTACAAACCACGTTAAAATAAAAACAATTTACAGTCGGAATAAATAATTTAATCCCAACTATCTCACCTATATTGGAATCAAAATTTGAAGACAGGAGAAGAGCTGGAACACCCAATATATCAAAATATAGCAAGGAGTCAGACTTTTGGTCCAATGTATAATTTACGTGTTATACTGCTAAAACTATATTGTTACTCCTAAGCCTAGGTTAAAGGGTGCTTCGATGCTTAATAATAGTCTTTTCTTACAGCTTGACGAGAGGGCAAAAATGTTACATTAGACAAGGCAATGCAAAATTCGAGGAAAAAAAAATAAAAGACAAATAATATGCTAGCTTAATAACCTAAGGGAATACTTCAGCTCCGATCAGTAAGCTTGTCATAACTATGATGATTTACAAATTTTGACAGAAGATGAAACTTAAAGAAGAATGATCAAAATATTTAGTAAAGAATAAATAAAATATTGAATGAATGAATGAAGCATAAAGATAGAGAACTGCACAGAAAGGTTAAAGAAGTAGCTGGAATATGGGAACCCAAACAGTTATCGATTGTAACAAACAAGAAAAACCAAATGGAATCAGACCCTAAAAAACAGAAAGAAATATGGGAGCAATAGCTTAAAGATTTGTTTGGTAATTAGAAAACAGAAGAGTTCCCACAAATAGATACAGATGAAAAATTTAACATTCTTACAGAATAAGTTCTGCAGGCAATAAAAGACGCAAAGAACAACAAGGCACCCGGCGAAGACCTAATAACAGCCGAACATTTTAAACACCTAAATGATAATGCTGTCAGGAAATTGACATACATCTGCAACATTATGTATAAACATGGCATAATACCACATGACTGGCTAACATCCACATATATAGCTCTTCCTAAAAAACAAAAAGCAAGGAAATGTGAAGACCATCGAACTGTATCTCTAATGAGTCATGCCGTTAAGATTTTTATGCGAATAATTTATAATCGAATTCACAATAAGTGTGAAGAACACCTGAGTCGTCCTTAATATGATTTTAGAAAGGGTACAGGCACTAGAGAAGCAATTATGGGATTGACACTAATGGCAGAAAGGTATCTTGAGGTTCAAAAATGGCTGTATGTGTGCTTTGTCGATTATAGAAAGGCCTTCGGAAACAGACCTTCGAAATCAAACAGGGAAAATTGATTGAGGTGCTAAAAGAAGTAGGGTTCGGCGGACACGACATAGCTATCATAAGTAATACATACTGGAACCACACAAGATGCGTTCGAACAGAGAACGGAAACACCAAGTACATCAATATACAACGAGGAGTGCGTCAAGGGTGCATTTTATTCCCCCCTATTATTTGTTGTATATACCGAACATATAATTAGAGCTTCTCTTGAAGATCGCCCTGCAGGTGCCAGAGCCAATGGAATCATCATTAACAATATAAGAAATGCCGATGACACCCTAGTATTAGCAGAAACAGAAGACCACTCTGAGATAGCGCG